>NC_140632.1:21141228-21323728 GCF_057382275.1 Copadichromis virginalis
AAAAGACGTCCCAGTGCTGATTTTCATCACTGGGAACTTGATCTTAATGAGGCAGATTTTGCTATTTTATTTTTTCTATTTTATTATTTTCATTTAATTATGTTGTCTAAAACAGGTCTCTCTTGTAAATGAGACACTGAGTCTCGTTAAATAAATGTCAAATACATGTGCATGTAGCCCTGAAAAAGAGAACTCACCTTCCAGTAAATCCTGTTGTAGAGGCATTAATGAGCCACTCAAAGTCCTGTATCTTAAAGGGAAACAGTACAAAATGGGTGTTGTCATCCAAATCCACAGCACTCTCTGGATACATGACATGATGAGTTGTCTTGTTTCCAACGTCTTTTTCAAAGCCTCTGGTAATACCAGTGTTCATTCTAAAAAGCACAAAGGGATATATTTCACATCAGTTTGGCTCTTTTGTGTAGGAGGGGATATTTCACTGCATTTCACTGCATATCATACTGTGTATGACTGTGTACGTGACAAATAAAATTTGAATTTGAATTTAATGGTAAAGAAAAATTGCTTTAGCTTAGAAAGTACCTTATGACAACTTCATGTAAATCTATCAGCGGTCCATAATGCGATCTCCTTAAATTACCAGAATTACCCACCACAGCACAAGTCCTGCAGTGGTCATATTTGGGTTGTATAACATCTGGATTCTTTGGGAAGATCTGAAACAAGTTGGCCACTGTTGTTTCATAAACTCTGAAGCTACGGCTTTCAGCCTGCAAATCCTGTCAGACATTTCAAATAAACTTTGTTGTTACACCAAATGAGCTGAGGGGGGGGGGTGTGTAAAAATGTCATCCTTTCCTGGTGACTACTTACCTTCCACCAGTTGAATTCATTCTGTGAGAGGTTTAAGTTTGCAGTCAAAAATGGTTGAACACTTCTATTCGATCGATCCAGAAGCAACTGCTTATCCTCTGATAAACATTTTATGCAAGCACACAGCTTTTGGTCCACAGCATAATGAGTCAATTGGTAGCCCGTTTTGACATACACACCAATACCAGTGAAAAACAGCAGGAAAACCAGCACCTTTGATTTTGAAATCATTCTAGATGTTTGACTGGGAAACATTAACAATCTGCAGACAGAGTGTGTGGTGATATAATCAGCAAAGTATAACAAGTTATAGTTTAGAAAGTCATCATATATAAAGCAACATTACAACACACTTAGCCATGTCTCATTTCTATTCACTTATAAGATAATAAAAAAAATAACATCAGCGAAGATTAAGCTGTTTTTACCGCATCATCTGGTAAAATATGATACTTTTATAAATGACTTACCCGATCTACGAGGAAATCGCTTTCTGGTTCAGTTTCATATAATACACGTACAAACGATGCGTAGACTCTATCGGTGAGAGCTTTTTCACCGTTTCACTCACAGGTAACAAGCGTGACATACTCGTTTGCTACCAGGAAACGTGATACCGTCATCTCTGACAAAGGTGTGGAGAGGTGTGGTTTGCGCGGAGTTCCTCACGTACCCATGTTCGCGTTTGGAAACCACCCATTTCGAAATCAGTCACACCAGGACAAAGCTTGTTTATTGCATCATAGACTACAGATTACACAATTTAAGAAAACACATTTTCTCTGTGGATCCTTTGGTTTCCATACCATCGTTAAAGTGTGAGTAACCCTCGGATGAGCTATATTTAAATCATTTTTATTGAACAACGGGAGGGCTGTTAGTTCCGCTCTCTGTCACTTATTAATGTGGACATACCCCGATTATGATCTTCCCTGATTATGAATCTTTTCCTTATAAATGTGACTTACACAGTAAGCCACCAAGTTTCTGTATAGATAGAAGTAGCATGTTTGTTAAGGGAGGACAATAATCTAGCAATATTTAAATAGCTTTACAGAGCTCAGGTGATGATATTACGTCTCATAAAGACATGATCCAAATTATTTTCTGGCGTTCATCAATTTTATTCCCAATTAGCAGTATAATTCAGTAGTGAGCAGTACTAGCAGTCGTGAGCATAGCTGGACTGGCCACGGGGCATACTGGGCATTTGCCTGGTGGGCAGTGTTTTTTGCAACGGTATAAACAATGACAGGTGGTGGCCAGGTTGGCCAGATGTTGGCAGATGTGTAAAAAGAACTCAGTTGTTTTCTATGGCGGAGCTTCCACAGTTTCAGTAACATTAGCAAGTGGTGGAGGCCAGCAGGTGGATCAGGGATAAGGGAGGCAGGAGGAGGAGAGACATGAGGCGCGGCCGGTCCGAGGGGCAGGTGAGAAGTTGGTCTGAGTGGGTCAGATATAAACCAAGTTTAGTTGTAGTTTATTTTCACATTTTTATTTCCTCCCAGTTAAAATAACTTGTACTGCGTACCAGCTAGCATGACGGATTTTTTATACTGCTAGACGGGTGCTATGATATTACTGATAGTGAACTTTATTTTATTCACAAATAGTTATTAGAGTTGCCAACCGTTCTGTAAAAACGGAATCATCATGTATTGAGAGAAAATATTAATATTACTTCTCTCATTCTCTCCCCCTCCCTCTCCTGTTGATACTTCAATCATGAAACTGATAAATGATCAGCTGATCGGCTTTTCTCTCTTGTTTGTTTATTGCCCACTTTGCCCAGAAAGAGGAAACCAGCGGATAAACAACAGCAGCACATTTAAGCTTGATAAGCTGTTGTTAGAATGTATTTAATATTAATTTCTAGTATCAACTGATGTTTGCTGGAGCCAAAGCCTTAAAAGCTGCTGGTCATGATATTGTTTGGATATCTGGAGACAGGGAAACATGAAGATGAATCCAGGAGATGTCCTTACTGAATCATCAGAGCTGAACAGGTGACGGAGAAACAGGTTTACCTTTTAGGTGACACGAATGAGTTGAAGGGAAGTTATGAACTGTTTCTGAGAGACAAATAACACAAAGATCCTTTTCTAAGTAGCTGGCAGCTGGTAACTGTGCAGGCGCGGGTCAGACAAAGTTTTGCCAGGAGGGCCAGGTAGGGCATTAATAGGGAAAGGGGGGCAGAAAATATATTTTTCTTTCTTATTCTCATTTAAACTGTTTGGCTTTTAATAAATCATTATCTGAATCTTACAACCAAAGTCATGTTATGTCACTTTTTAAAGGTTGCCATGTTAGAAAAAATATTTTGCCCTGCCATGCTGTTTATTGATGTGGTAAATGAATAGTTTATGAAAATATCACTAAATCTGTCATTTATTATTTTTAATATTCAGTAATGGTCATGTCTCACCTTTAGTCTTCTCTGTCAAAGGCTACGTTCACACTGCAGGTCTTAATGCTCAATTCCAATTTTTTGATCAAATCCGATTTTTTTGTCTGCTCGTTCACACTACAAATAAAATGCAACAGCAAACGCGCTCTAGTGTGAACGCTCAAAGCGGCCCGCATGCGCAAAAGAAGATGTCACACACAACGCGCTCTGTTTAGACCCAGAGCAAACAGTATTGTTTGACTGATGGCCCTTAATAAAGACTTCGGACTTTACGTTTCCCAATTTTTGCTATAAGTTATTTTGTTATTTACATAATAATGTAAATAACCTAATAATGATCCTTATTGCTGTTTTAGAGGAGCGGTGCTTCAAATGATAGTTGCACATTTCTGTCAGAATCTGCAGATTATGCAGTCCAAATCAAATGTTAACGTTTCTCCAACGTTGTCTTCCCAGCAGTTTCACCGGATGGCCAGGAAGCGTTCGCGATGTATTATCAGGCGCTTCTCTGGCGCTGATAATTGGTGTCTGTCTTGTGTCAGTGACGTAAAAGACGGATTTAATGCGACTTGACCATTCACACAGCAGTCGCTTTCTGGAACATCGGATATGTTTCGGATTCAGTACCACATACGAAAGTGACCCAGATCGGATTTGAAAATATCGGATTTGTGCCGTTCACACTGTCATACCATGATCGGATATGGGTCGCATAGGGTCAAAAAAATCGGATTTGATGCGCTTTCGCCTGCAGTGTGAACGTAGCCTTAATGTCAGGTTTCCACCATGTGTTGTAGATAGTTTAGGAGGTTAACTCGACCAAGCAGTCTTTTGGTTTCTGCTAAGTACGATTTAGAATACCAGAATATGGAGGATGGTGTAGGTTTATTAGACTTGTGCATATATACCAACAAGACAGTGTACATCATTGTCACAACAACGTTTGTTTTCATTCAAAGGCTTTATGGTTTTTCCTATAATGCCTGGTGGGCCGATCTCTAGTCAAAATGCCCGGGTCAATTTTTTGTCCCAGTCCAGCCCTGGCAGTGAGTAATTATCATTACTATAATTAATAGCCAAATTAACTGGATTTGAGTTTCCTGGGCAAAATTCTTCTTTTAGGCTCTTCATCTGATGCTTATGAAATAATAATAAAATACAAGTTAATTTAGCAATATCTAACACATCTATCTATGTGGACACAGATGTCACCTTAATGTATTTTAGACCATTTCAAATAGCTTCAGTAAAAATTAATGTTTCATACAGTGATTGCCTCTTTCTCTCAGTATGGCAAACAAAAAAGGTGTCATCGGTCATCTGCCAGGCCGCTTGTTGGGCATCTCCGCCACCGTGGACGCCCTCCTGAACGCCCTCCTGAACGCCGCCACTACCTTCCACGTGGCCGGCCTCCGGACTTGTTTCCACACCGCTGTTGCCGTCCGCACGGTCGGCCCCCAGAGCTGTTTCCACGCCGCTGTTGCCGTCTGCACGGTCGGCCCCCAGAACTGTTTCCACACCACTGCCTACTGCGTGGCCGGCCTCCGGACCTGCCCCACTGCCGCTGCCTTTCACACGGTCGGCCCCCGGAACTGAACTGTTTTGGCCTCCGGGTCGGCCCCCTGACCTTGTCCGTCTGGGCCTTTTCGGACTGTGAGTCTGCCTGTCAAGTTCAGTGTCCTGTCTGGTTCTCTGTCTGTTAATTTCCTGTTTTATTCTGAAGGTTCATGTCTGATGTGAGTTCAGTTTACATTTCCCCTGTCCCGTCAGCTCTGATTTCTCCCAGCTGTGTTGCCCTCCTGTCTCTTATCCCCTGATTACTGGTGTGTGTGTGTATTTAAGCCCTGTGTGTTCTCCTGCCTGTTGCCGGTTCGTCTGTATTACTCTATGTAAGTCCGCGCTTTTCTGCATTCATCTGTGTCTCTCTGCGTTTTTGTATCCTCCGTCAGTCTACGTCTCTCTGCCTTTCACCCCGTGTCCTGTGGATTTCTAGTTGCTCTTTAGTTTTCCCAGTTTAGGTTTCCATTAGTTTGTCTCATTATTCATTTTCTGTTCCTGCCACTGACACCTTGTAAATAAACTCCACTAATCTTTTCATACACTGCTTGCTCTTGGGTCCTTTTTCCAACTCCACACGGCTCGCCTCGGCAGCCGTGACAAAAGGTCAGAATTATAACTAAATAAATAAAATTTATAATACGGGTCAGTGCTACTTTTTTCTCTTGTTTTGGACTGGGCTCAGACTATCTGAACACTACAATGACTCACTCTCATTCCAAGATCCAAATTTGTATGGCAAGGTGGCTGGTGCTTTGTGGTTCCCATGCTGAGTTAATTGTAGAACTTTGTATCACTGTGTCTGTCAGGGTCCCTGTGCCTACCCGGTCGGCTCGGTATGGCTACATATGTTTTTGTATTCTTTGATTTTTTTGCTGCTCTCTCCCTTCCCCTCTTTCCCTCCTCCGTCTGCCTGGGCGGAGCTCACCTGTGGGCTCCTGCCCTTGGCCCACGCACCTGTGGCTCATCACGAGTGATCCAGCTCCTTTATAAGATGGCAGCCCTGTGTTTCTCGTCGCTGGACCGTTGCCGACCCTCGTCAGTGTAACCCCAGCTCAATTACTTCTGAAGTGTTTTCACAGCGATTTACCTTACTATCCCTTCGTGTCTCTGTGTACAGATTCCCTGGACCTACCCCTGTGTTACCCGAGTGAGTGGAGTGTGAAGAGGAGTGGACGGAGTGTGTGTGTGCGCATCACTCCTCATTGCACAAGCGTGTGCATGTGTATGTGTGTGGATCACTTCTCAGTGAATCAGCATTTCGATTTAGGTATGTCTGTCATTTCTCACTCAATCAACGAGGGCACATGTGTTCAGGTGTGTGTTTCACGTCAAGCTGAATCAGTGTGTTTGTGTTCATCACTTTCCTGTTCTGGTGTTTTGGCTAAACCACGGCCTGAAGCGTGCCCTGGGGTCCTGCCCTCCTCCTCTTCAGTCTGTATGCGACCATTGCTGCTGCTGCTGTTCAAAGTTTAGTCCATCCTGGTTCTGGCGCCCATTGGGGCAGTCCTTTCTCCAGTGTCCATGGTCACTGCAGGTGAAACCTGCATCTTCTTCTGTGTTTTGTCCGTTCTGAGGTGCCTTTTGACCTCAGTTGCTCCTCCTGTCTCTGACACGCACTTATTTGCTGCCCGATCATCCGTGTTGGTCCATCACTACCCTGCACAGTGTTAATGCAGAGTTATCAAGGTCAGCATTATGTTGCTCGGCCTCACTTTTCATTCGGGCTTAATGGGCGTCTCGTCACAGCTCTGTCAGCTGAAGCTGTCTGGGAAATTTCCCCCGTGTAGTGAAACGGGCCTTAGGTTTAGCGTTCTCCGTCTCTGCTGCATGAGATCCTTTCCTGCAGCACTGTTGACATTTTCAGGTCGTTGTTGTGGGTCCAGCTGCTGCAGCATTTGGTCAGGGTCACGTCAAAGATGATAGAGGGCAGAGCAGGAATGCAGGTCAGCCTCGGCTTTCAGGGCCAGCAAAGCAGCCTGTAATCAAGCAAAAAGAGAAAAAAAAACGAAAGGAAAAAAAACCAGACAAACAGGAGAATGATGTTGTGTTGGCTGTGTCACAAAGAGAGGGGAGAGACACCGGGCCAGGCCCTGTGTCAGCCTTCTCTCCCCCCCCCCCCCCCCCCCCCCCTTAGTTGACAAGACAACACTGGTAGATATTTAAATTCTTAAGATCATGTTTAAACTCACAAAAGAGAATTTTCCTTCCTTCAGTAACTCACTAGTGTTGTTCAATCAGCAGAAAACATCTCACAATTTGACTCTTAACCACTAAATTTATTGTTTCCTCACTGGTTGGTCATACCAGTCTTTCTTTGCTGAGTGTAAGCTGCTCTTCATTGCATGTGTGTGCATTTGTAGGCAGGTTAATTTTATGTTTGTTCAGTGGAGCTGCAGATCCAGCAAAGTCTCTCTCTGCCTTAGCTTTTTTTTTTTTTTTTTTTTTTCAAACAAGGAGTTTCCTTAAAAGCTGCCTTTTCTCTCACATTTCTCTGCTTGTGTGTGTTTTTGTTTCACCGTTTATTGCGATGCTCTGGACGCCTTCCCAACCTCCACAAGTCCATTGGCCCCAAATTTCAACCCAATTTTATGTGTTACAGCTTCTCTTAATTTCTCCTCTTCCCTCCTCACTGCTGTCGGTTCCACAGCTGCTGATTCTTGCTGATTGTGGTTCCCATTACTATCATTTAGCTTCGGCCGCTGTGCTTGTGGTGGGCGGTTGGTCCAGGGCCGTAGCCACCTGTATTAACACACTAAGAGATCTATTTAATATCATTTTCATCACAGGCAACACGCCCAGCTTTACAGCGCAAACTGCCTGCCAGTCTCACAACACATTCCTCTCTCTGCTTCTCAATAATTCTCCACTCTCACTTTATTTCTCCATTCTCTACGTCAGATTTAAAACTCAACATATTTCACACCACTACTCACCTCTTACTGCTTTGACTCCTCTTTTTTCTTTACACCACAGAGAACGTCACCCAATTAAGCCTGTCTATCTCTATGTGGCTCCAAATTACCTTCTTTTCTCTCTTTCTTATTTAAGTTTACACACTCGTCAGGGGACAGGCACAAAGCAATCAACAATTTCTACCACTGAAACGAGTAATTCAACCTTTTTTACCTAATATAGAACTCAACCTTTGATGTCAAAATATCCTCTTGTTCGATTCCAGAATAAATGTAAACCCGTGATTACACAGCGGTTTCAGTGTTATTCTGTAGCTAATGCGGGAGCCCTCAGTTCCCAAGTCGCCACCTCAGCTAACCAAACGCCGTTGGACCGGCCTGTGCGTCCACAGACGGGGGGGTTGCCACACCATGAACAAAATCAATTTCCACAGGCCGACTGTCACCATGTTCATATTTCACACACTGAAGCACACAGAGCGTGTCTCACACACAGAGTGCGGTCGGTTGTTAGGTTTGGGAGTGGAAGTTTTTTTCAAAGTGTGCAGCATAGTTGTTGTAGTTAGTGTGGGTTTGGGTGTAAGGTGTGTTTGGTTGGTGGTTTGGTGCGTGAGTGAGTTAAGTAGGAGAGCCGGCCGAAGGCCTGAACAGGTCCGGTAATGGTCTCCTGCAGACTTCTTCTCATAGACCAGGGTTGGCACAGTTGGAGGGCGGAAGCAGTGAGTGGAATAGTATGGATGGTAGTGAAGAGGAAGAGATTGGCGGTCAGGGTGAAGAGAATGAGTGGGAAAAAGTTGGAAAGGGGGGAAGAGGCGCAGAGCTAGTGAAAGGAAGAGGAAAAAGAGAAGTGAGGGTAGTATGGAAGGAACTGATAGTGAAGGTAATGAAGAGGGAACGAATCCAAGTATGAATGTAATTGTCAGGTTTGAGGAAGAGGGTGTGAAGAAAATAGATCCACTTAAGTTAACAAGAGCACTTAAGGCACAAGTTGGGGAAATCAAATATGCTAAGATACTCAGAGATAGAAATTTACTCTTTGGTTGTAACACAGAAGTGCAGATGGAAAAAGCACGGAAACTTGTGGGGGTGTGCAAAGTCAAAGTGAAGAATACTGTAAGAGTAGGGGAAAAGTGCAAAAGTCAGAAGTACAATAAGAAGAACAAAGAGAACATACTGGAGAGATTTCTGCAATACAATTAGTAGGAATACTCAAATAGGGGACGTGTGGGGGATGATGAGGGGAAATGATAAGAATAATCAAGTAGCTGTAACTGATAGGGAAAAAGCTGATTTCTTGGCAAGTACTTTTGTTGATATACATAGTGGGAGAAATTTATCAGAGGAAAGTAAATGAGGAAGAGAGGGGACTAAAGGAAGAAATCTTGAAGCTTTAGGGAGGAAGGAGAGTACTGAAGATGTAATGAGTTGTCCCTTTTCTATTGGAGAACTGAAAAGAGCTCTGGGTAGTACCAGGAATAGTGCTCCTGCGAAGGATGAGGTATGTTATGTTATGTTGAAACATCTAAGTGACAAAGCGTTGAACATATGAACATAGTTGCAGGAAGTATCTATGTCACAGGAGGGTGATGAGGTGGTGGAATGGAATGTGGTTAATCAGTTAAGTCATGGTGAAGGGAAAGGGGCGGTTCTTCGTTTTTTGAGAAATACTGGTCTCCTCAAGAGGATCTGAGGATTCGGAAGTGAAGTAAGAATAAAAGCCAGGAGATGGCAGTAGTGCAACATCTTTGGATCTAAGCTGCCGTTAAACATGAAAGAAGAAGAAGCGGTTTAAGAAGATGTTCTTTATAAGAGTAAGAACAGAATGTTACAGTAGAGTCATACATGGAGCTATCAGCAGATGAGGTGGAGGAAAGCCCAACATTAAGGAACGAAGATGACAGCACAGACGAGGACACCAAAGCTTCCGAGGAGCATCAGAAGGGTCAAAAGGAAGGTAAGCTAATAGTCTCAAGTTGTGGGATCTGGTTTTCAACTGTCATACAGGACACCAGCCTGTGACCTTTCCTTCCATGGCCTCGGCAGATTGAGACAGCCTCTCCGTTTTAGTGATCTCCAGATCATTTGTGACTCTGGTGGACCTCCCAATCTTGAATAATCATTATCAACTTATTGTATACTATATATAGTATACAATAACATCAAATCTGAGATGACCTGAATCATGGCATCAGGACAGCAGGACTCTCACAGGTTACACAAATGGAGCTTGACATAGAGGTCTCAGACCGCAGCAAAGGACAAAAATTAATTTGGGGCTGGCCTAAATTTACTAGGCCACCTGTCAGAAAACATAATGTCCTGCAGACGTAGGAGGCAAAATTGGATCTTAACAAAAAGTGAGCCATTTTATTGCAGCTGAATAAAGATACAAAACAAAGGCAAAAGGACGTCAAGACAACTAACCAAACTGAGTGAAACTAAACACTGATACTGACACTGATACATGCTGATGGATTAACAATTACAGAAACATAAACAATGATTATGCTCATTTGAATATTGAAAATTTTGGGCATGTGGCATAAACTTTACACTGGCTGGTGTTAGTAAATTTGTAAAACACCATGCATGTTTCACATCAAAGATTATGTTAATGCACATTAAATGCCCTTGCTCTTAATCTCGGGCTCTCTTCCACACCTGTCTTCCTTCTCTCACCCCAACCGGTCGTGACAGATGGCCCTGCCCCTCCCTGAGCCTGTTTCTGCAGGAGGTTTCTTCCTGTTAAATGGCAGGTTTTTCCTCCCCACTGTCGCCAAAGTGCTTGCTCATAGGGAGTCATATGATTGTTGGGTTTTTTTCTGTATGTGTTATTGTAGGGTCTACCTTACAATATAAAGCGCCTCGAGGCGACTGTTGTTGTGATTTGGTGCTGTATAAATAAATTCTAATTGAACTGAATTTAATTGAATTGTGCTTATCATAGACCTGAAACAGTTTTTTTTTTTTTTTTTTTTTTTTTTTTTATGGACTGCTTATTATAGACAATGGACTGCTTATGGATTATGGATTATGGACCGCTTACTCTTCCTTAACTTCATAAATTATTTGATTTAAAAGAAAGGACACGTGAGACATTGTTTTCTTAATTCTTCATTCAATACAATAAATCATCTATAATTGCATTTTTTCATTGTGTTTGCCATGTTGTACGCATATGGTAGGAGGAAGGAGCACTGTCCACAATAAAAATCACCATAACTCACCTAATTTATAACTAATTTTCAAATAATTTGTTTTGATATTTACCTCTGATGTCATATTCTGATTTACTGGCTTCTGATCTCATCCTATTAAAAAAAAAAAGTCTGGATAAATCTCCTGTGATCTTTTATATGAAGTTTCTGTCAAATTGGACCAAATATGGGGTTTGACCGCTGGGCTTGATTCATGCGCTACACTGAACACGCCACAGGATGACAGCGTAGTCCAACAATCTAACCAGGAACATATTCTGTGGCAGAGTGTGAGCAATGGCGATTATATAAATGAAAATGATGCGTGCCAGTTCATGTAGAATATGAGATAATAATATGCTCTTTTCCCCTGTGAGATTTGAGTCACTATCAAGTCACTCACTGGATATATATATATATATATCTAATCTCCAATGTTGGTCAATAATAGTATGTCTAATATTAGTGAAAGTCTTACAGTTCACTTAGGGTCACATGGCTATCTCAGGTACCATGGGGCAGGGTAAACCCTGGATAGGTGTCTATCACAGCCTTTCACTACTACCATGGAATCAATTAACCTAAAATTAAGGAACAGGTGTAGGCACAGGGAGAAGATGCAAAGTGTTTTTAAAAACGTCCCACCCTGGATTCAAGACAGTACCTTCCTGCTGTGAGGCAACAGTGCTTACTACTGTATCAATGTAGCAACCCAGTTAAGAAAGCCAGCTAAAAAATTGCAGTAAGTGCACAGACCAGGAACAGAATGGGTTAAATGCTGTAGGTCTCCAGAAACGTCTGTGGCTATCATTTCTCACATCCTGAAGATCTGAATGTTACCAAATAATTTTAAGAAACATATTCCTCATAATTACAAGAAAGTGTGTCCAATTTTTAAAATAAAGGTTAATTGCTTCTTGAAAGCAAACATGATACTTTGAGTTTGTTCTTCATCAAAAAGAAACGAAGCTTTTCTTTAAAACAGTAATACGTTTAGCAGGTGATGCATTTTGTTTTTATTGGCTTTTTAAAGGTGAAGATATTAACCAATCAGATTAAAAAACAAGCTCTTTCAGTAGTTTTTAAACACCTCTGAGGATCTTTTTAAAAAAAATTTGATAAGAATTGAAGGCACACACATGAATACACGTTTTAGGTCTTACTGGACCTAATTAAACATGGTGCACATTTGAACAAAATCTCATATGATAAACTCCTCCATTCCAAAAATAGTGGTCAGATTTGGCTTTAAAAGCCGGTCGAGCTGTGGTCCTGAAGCACCATGGAGGTGATCCAACACAGCACAGATCCTCAGAGGTGGCGCTCTGCCATTTCCAAAGAGACTCATCTCTTCCATCTCTTTTGCTTTGTGATGGTGATGCCAAGTTTTGGAGTGCCTGGCACCAAAATGCATCCTCCTCCTCCTGCTGGTGTGTGTGTGTCTGTGTCCAAGCTTTACCATCAAAACACACACATTCACTGTACAAACACAAATGGTTGGAGATTAACAGTGATGACAGACAAGTCACGGTTTGCAACATCGCTTCAGGCAAAGATCAGAGTAAGGAGGTCATCCATAATCCCAAACCCGAAACACAGCAGTCACAAGCCAAACAAAAGAGCAAACCAAAGTGTTCCAATGCATTTAAAAGCATGATATCTGCTGTTTGTATCTTATAGGTTGCTGCACATTTAAGTGAGAATTTGTTTTTTTTGTTGTTTTTTTTTAATTAAACGAAGGTCAGGCACTCGTGGTGGAAAAAATCCTCCAATCTGTGTGAACCTGTAACATTAAACACTGTCTTTGTTTCTCTCTTTCTTTTTGCAGGATCCATCGAAGTGACTGGACAATACATCTGGTTTTGATAAGGTTCTAAAAGGATTTAATTGCAACCTCAGATAGCAACAAATATTGCAGCCGGACTTGTATAACAAAAATTTAGACAAAATGCAAAAGCATTGTAAAAAAGGCAAGTACTGTACACCCCATCATTCTTTAGCAGGAATTAAGTAATAATGTCCTGAATGACTTTATCAGTCCCTCACATCCTTGTGGACACATTTTGGTCTATGATTCTTTACAGTGCTTTAATGTGTTGATGCTTACAAGCATTAATTTATGCACAACACTCTAAGGTTCTGATATAGAATTTCAATCAGTTTGAGGTCTGGACTTTAAGTGGGTCATTGCAACACCTTGATTCTTTTCTTTTTCAGTCATTCTGTTATAAATCTGTCAGTGTTTTTGGAGTCACTGTCCTCTTCCATGGCCTACTTTCAACTTAGTTTTGGCTAGCAGACATATTTGACTCTAGAATACTTTGGTATACAGAGGACTTCATGTAGCACTGCAAGGTGCACAGATCCTGTGGCAGCAAAACAAGCCCAAATCACCAGACCTTCCTTCACCACTGCGCTTGTGACAGTTGGTGTGGGGTGTTTGTGTTGGTATGCTGTGTTTGGTGGCACTGCGCATTATGGCCAAACATCTCCAATTTGATTCCAAAGGACAAAGTCTTGTCGTTTGTTCAGATTCAGCTTTGGAAACCTAAACTGTGTTGCTGCATTTTTATTTTTTTGAGAGGGAAGAGACTTTCTGATAGCAGCTCTTCCAAACAAGCCGTACTAGTTCAGCGTCCTTAACTGAGTTTGCTGAGATGTAGCTCTTGGGTTTCTCTGACCTCAACTCCTGACAAGAATGGCAACTATCTTGAATGTTTTACACGTACAGTATGAATAATCTTTCTCACTGCAGAATGGTCAACTAAATTGTTTGAAAATGACCTTATACTGTAACCCTTCTCAGACTGATGGTTAGCAACAGTTGCTTCTCTAAGGTCACTGATGTCCATCCTCTGTGGCATTGTGTTAACACACAACTGAATCCTCCAGACCAGCAAACTGTCAAAGCTTTGGCTTTTATAGAGGTGCTCACAATTAGCAGCAAATACTTACCCTGTTAGCTTCTATGGAAGCACGCTCCTGTATTCTTGGGTTAATTTCTGTTAAATAAAAGATGACACTCTGTAATATGTTTGTGTTGTTCAGACCTGTTAAGTTTCTTTCAGCTGTGGAATGGTGAGATTTCTTTACCTGTAAAGAATGACTCATATCTAGAAAAAAAAAAAAAAAAAAGCATGTGTAGTATACACATGGGGCAGTGTAAAAGTCATAAAACACAAAAGACGCAGCAAGTTCTCAAGCTGTTTTATTCCTTTTAGTCTTTAGACAGCAGCCCACTCTCAAATATGTTTTTAAAGGAACTTAAGCAACAAACGTATAATTTTCCCAAAGCAGTTGCAAATTATAAGAGCTGATTAAACAAACTACTACAGTGAAAAAGCACTCCACACACTAACAATTCTTAATGCTGTGCAGGATTTCACTGCTCTCTGACAAGATTTCATTTTAAACACCACCTTTTCAGGATGCATGAAATTACTCAGCATTTCATCATTGATTATGTGTCGCAGAACTTTTTTTGGACTACACCTTTTTCAAAAGATTTTTTCAAAAGACTGTGAAGAGTCTTTACTGGCTTTCAAAGTTTATGTTGTGTCAGAGGGTGACATCTGGCAGGTACTGATCCTTAAAAAAAAATCATCAGATAAATGTGGACTATAATCCGATGTAAAAAAAAAAAAAAAGTCCATAAAATATGTCAAATGGTAGGAATTTAACCATCTGAAACACAAAACTTTTTGCATTAGTGAATATTCTCTTTCAAATCGATCCATTGCGGCATCCTTGCAGACAGATCAGAGATATTTCTCGGCTGTTTTTGGCTGTCTAGGCCTTCGTCTTGATTCCCATCGGACACGCGACACCTGTGCCTCCCAGTCCACAGTATCCATCGGGGTTTTTGCTCAGGTACTGTTGATGGTAGTCCTCAGCATAGTAGAACTGCTTGGCCTCAGCAATTTCTGTGGTGATGGAACCGTGACCTGCCTGTGTTAGTACCTAAAAGACAGAGGGGAAAAAAGAAAAGAAAAAAATCACAAATTACTGGACAGGTCATTATGAAATGAAAAACATGAATATATGAGCAGTCCAAGGCTAATCCACATCCTGCCCAAACTGATGGATCCAAATCAGTTTGTGATCGTTTCTTGAAAACAGCAAAGTGATCTCTGCCGGTTTTCTTTCTTTTTTTAAAAAAAAAGACAAAACAGACAAAACAGAACCACTTGTACAACTGAGTGGTTTCCAAATCTTCCACCTTGAGGCAGCTTTTATCTGACCCAAACACTTACTTTAATTCATTACTTTTTGGTTAATTTATTTTAAATAGTATATCTATAAATCATGTTCTTACTGACACTCCTTCAAACAGACTGGGGATGTTAACTCGGCCTTCAAACTTGGTGCACCCTTTGTTGGGTGGTGTTAAACGACACTAACGTGGTACTAGGGGAGCTAAAGAGGAACTTAGAAACCAAAAGTCCTTTCTGAAAGAAACTTTGCCTGCTTCAAAAGAGCAGTGAAGACAAACAACAGGCAGAGAGACGAGGTGACGGAGAACATCCTGCAAAGGAAAAAAAAAGTTTGTAATGCTCAAGAGTGCCTTTATCTGACCATGCAAACAAAAAAGCATATCTTTCTAGCTGCTCAAGAGATTCTTTTCTGCAGATATGAAAACTTGTGTACTCAGAGACTTTGGTTTGCCCTTTTGTGTGACATGGAAACAAAAAAGTTGAAATTCACTGAAATAATCTCATATTAGCAGTGCAAATCATATACAGTACATTACCCCAGAGACACAATTCAGTTCAGCAAAAACAGATATGGTGACAATCACACACTGACTCTAATAAATTCGACTGGATTTATAAAATAAGTTAGAGTCATCAGGTTCCTCAAACTCAGGAGGGATAGATGCTGAGACTGAGTTTCCCACCATTCATCAATAAAAATATTCTTGTTAGTCTGCACCGAACCAATTTAACTGCAAGAATGATTTGACTTTGAGCAGAACTCATCTTATCAAGGTTGTTTTCTGCAGGTACTTATTAGCATCTTGTCTCTCTCGAATGTGTTTATTCAGCTCCAGGTGGGGCGGTACCTACAAAACAGACAATGCGCTCACACGCATTCAGTGTGTAATCATTTGGTGATGACACCCTCTCCTCCTTGTGATAAAAATTACTCAACCAGATGGCGTGTGGGTTAAATAAAAGACAGAGAAACGGTAGGCATGAAGACGATGAAACTTTTGCTTCTGATGGAGGGATGTGTGTGTGTTTTTAGCATGTGCACAGACATCATGAGGCTTTTTATTGGATCGCACCCTACGGTAGATGTTGGGAGACATAAATTTGGCAGAACATTTACAGGTTTAGCCTTTTATCTGCAGAGCTGCTGTTATTCTTCCTGACATGAAAGCTGCTAAAAGGAATACAAACCCAGAGCCCCTGTAGCCACTGCACTAGGTTTATGCTAATTAACCTAAATAATCATAAAACAGAGCAATTTTTCATGGTTCAACTCGGGATCTTCACGAAGGCTGGATTTGGTTTATTTATGTCAAACTCCCTCCATGTTTATTTGGTTAAAATTTTATTTGAAAGCCACACAATGAGGTTAATTATTTAAGCACTCAGTGCTTCAGAACATTCTGAATGGAAACATACTATAATCCACAGTTTGATTATATGCTCCATATCCTGTGATTTTATGGCTTATGTGGCTTTTTCTACTTGATAATGTTATAAACACAGTGAAATAAAAACACAAATCTTTTAAAAAATCTGTATTTTCCGACATTTGTAATTAATGATATTCAATGAAAAAATGCGACAGTAAAATGTTTTACTCTTGATAGTTTTATTGCTAATATAACATCTAGTCCTTTTACTGAATATTATATTTCTTATTTAAGTACCATGAGCTTCACAGACATATTGATACTTATTGGAAAATAAAGCACTTTGATTCAACATCATGTAACTACACGCTTCATCAGTGTTTAGCTTGGCGATTGCATCCATCGTCCTTCCCTGCTTTTATTCCCCCATGCAGTGTTTTTGTCATTAGCCAAAGACCCAAAGGCCTCAAATAGGTGACCTGGACCTGAAGCACAGCAGGGTCCTTCTGCTCTGGTCTGAATGCAGTTTCATTGATACTGGGCCTTGACAAGCAACAGCCAGAGTGTAATGGTACAAGATTGGTTTAAATGATTGGGTTACAGTTCCTGAAAGCCATCAATTTATTCTGATTCAGGTTAGTTTGGGCCTTTAAAACCAGGAATTAGAAAAAAAAACTCATCCCAAAGAAATTCCCAATGACATTTGTGTTTGATAAATTGAAGTCTAGCCTTTAACATTTTGTCATGCGTCTCTTTTTATGTGCTTAGATGAGGAGGGTAGGTTTTCATTAGCCTTGACCCTTTACTGCCAAGTGTATTACATTTGCATACATTTTTAACCTCTTAGCTGTAAAAGGCTGGTGGGGTATTGTTGTCACCCGGCTGGTGGGTGGGCAGGAAGTGTGGACACCCAAATTTGTGAATGCAATAACTCAAGAATGAGGTGAAGGGATGTCACCTGGAATTTTCAAATTCATGTGTCCATCTAGTAGGTTGCTGACGGGTAGCCCTCAGGAATTTATACTGTTAGTACCATACAAACAAGCAATACTGCAGATAGTAATTAATGGCTATCTCCAAGGCCGTCTTACAGGGTTCTTCGGGATGATTTCCAAAGCAGCTGCCAGTTTTATATCACTTGGTAGGAGTCATGTTCCATGTTTTTGAATATGGTTCAGTAAAAAGGTTGTCCATCAACTTGATTTTCATTTTCGGGAAGAAAAAGCAAAACAGGGATAAATTGGCACTCGTGTAGCTCTTTTCTAGGCCACATCAACAGCGAGTTTAGAATCCCAATATACCCAACAAGCATGTCTTTGGGAGGAATCACCACACAGGCACAGGCAGAGCATGCAAATTCCACACTGAACTTTCCAAATAAGGGTTTAAACTCAGAATCTTCTTGCTGGAAGGCAACAGTACTACTCAGTAACCCACCATCACACCCAAATGAAAACCAGGTCCAGGTGGTAAGCAGACATTGTGTTGGTATAGCAAAACAAAAGCATCTACTATTTAATGTACTACGTGGTGGTATATGTGCATTAAAATACTTCTCCTTTCAAGTTTCTCCCTGCAGGATACATTCACGGTGCATTCAATTCCATGAATGCTGGAAAAACCAGCATGCTCACAGACTCTACAGCTTGAGATCTCTCATCACGACCACATGACCTTCAGGTTTGTTTGTGCAAGCGGTCAGAAAGGGATTGGCTTAAAAATAGCAGCTGCAAAGGCATCTGCCTGGACACAAGATTACTTTGAATGTGAAATCAGCCAAATTCAAATCAGGTAAGGTTTATGATTTTATGGACATAGTGTCATGACTTTTTTTTTTTTATCACATATCTTATATGAGAGAAAATAAAGAAAAACACAATAGTTCATTTAATAGGTCCTTAAGGACTATTCTTTCTAGCAGCTTCTGTCTGAATGGATATATTGGTGCGCTGACATCTACCAGTCGATTATTTTGATGATATGGCAAATAGGTATAATGTGAAGCCCCTGTTTGGACTGCACTTCCAGTTTGAACACAAAGAACTCTTTGGGGAAATACTAAAAAGTTCTCACTTTATTTTTAGTACAAAAACAATCAAACTAAAGCTGCAATTTCACACATTGGTGCCTCTAATACTTAGTGAGAGGTAATTGTTTGCAAACCATTTTAACTTCATTGACGTCAGCACTCGGCAGTTGTTGAAGAAAATGTCAGCAAACATACCCAGAGGGTTTAAGCAGCTTTTATAGCAAAAAACAAAACAAAAACAAAGACACAAAAGATGTGACGCCGGCAAGTTCTGCTCTTAATGCAGTTTGCTCACTGCTGTTTGATTCATTGCTTCCTGTGAAGATTCCCCACCATGACTGCACTGACACCACAATTTAATTTGAGTAAGAAGGGTGGAGGTATAGCACAGCAGCAGTTAGTCAGAACGGGATTCTCTTTTCTGCTGCAGCCATTCGTGATTCAGGCTGGTGAGCTGGATTCACAAGTACAGTAGGCAGGTTTATTTTTAGAAGCTTGTAATTATCTTTTGAGTGTTTATAGTTATGTCATATCAAACATAACATAAGATATATAGGGGTGGGATTCACCACACGATATCAACAGATTGTCTCTGACTGTTTGCTGTCTGATGCTCTCCAGTTTATTTTCTTGCTGTGACTTTCTTCTTTTCTACAGCAAGCTAGTTCAGTTTTCTTCACATTACTGTCACTCATGTGATAAGAGTCACCACAAGGAGTCATGACACAGTCGCTCTGGTCAGTTAAACTGGTGAGATACAAACTAAAAATATCAGTATTTGCTGTCAGTGAAACCAGAGTTTTATGGATAGATTCTACATCAGTATATGCCCCAAAATACGCTTTCATTGACTCCTTTGAAAATCATTTATTTCCCAAGTAATTTGTGACAAAATAACTAGCTGCCTCTCTATCCTATCATTCATACGAACTCAAACTCCACCATCTTGAACTGCAATAAGCACTGGTAGTCCTTGTTCTGCCCTGCATGAACCAGATCTCCACCTGCTCCCGGTTCTTCCAGTTTGGAGCAGACCTCTAAGGGGCAGGGATAGCTCAGTAGGTAAAGTGGTCGCCCCATGATCGGAAGGTCGGCGGTTCGAATCCACTTAACGGCTACCCTGAGGTACCCCTGAGCAAGGTACCGTCCCTACACACTGCTCCCCGGGCGCCTGCTTAGTGGGCTGCCCACTGCTTCACTGAGTGAATGGGTCAAATGCAGAGAAAAACAAGTAATTTCCCCATGGGGATCAATAAAGTATCCATTATTATTATTATTATTATTAAAGCAGAACAAGGACTACCATTGCCAGATGAAGTCCCAGATGGTGGAGTTGGAGTACATCTGACTGCAGGACGAGAACCTCTCTGGGAGAGCAGCTGAATAAAACTGAGCAATCTGCCCAGTGAACCAGCCAGCAGAGAAAAAAACAGAAAGGAAGTGTTATCAGCATCAGAACTTTCAAAATAAGACTACTAAATGAATCGTGAATGGCGTTATTCTTTCACACAGAAGGGGAAAAAAGACTAAAAGAATAATATTAAGTAAGCTATCAAGTATACTTGGTGGGGAAAGACAGGCTCAAGTAAAACCATATTTTGTCACACCTGTACTTACATATATGGATGCATCAAGCTGCAGATTCGGGAAAGTCTGGTTCTTTTACAGTAACCCCAAATATCCTGATTTTAAATCTCAGCCATGTTCAGAAATAAAGGAATTACCTTGAATCAGCAAGTGGAGATCTTGGAATTGTTATTTTACTTACCGAGTGTGAGATTGTATCTCGGCGCCTACAGTAGAATTACAAACACCAAGTGGATTAAAAGCTCTGGCAGCTATCAGCCTCTCAAACTATGTTTTGTTTCTAACACTGCTTCTGTTCTCCACAGGAACAATGTGCACATCAATATTCATGAGTGACTTGCATTGACCATTGGTTGTGGGAGTGTAGTGGGCGGACTATGTGTGAACATTTTGAAGTTGATTGTGATCTGTAAAGGGAGCTGTGTGCTCACAGTTCCATAAATTCGATTTTTTTTTAGGTTCTGACATTTTTTTCAGGAATTCTTACCATGACTTGGCCGTGAGACATGACTGACTGCTGACCGATCACAGTCTGACGTCTTTCGTGACCTTTGTTAAGTGATTGGGAAAGTGTTGCCAGGACAAATGATTCTGTATATGAATATGCAGAATCTGTAGGCAAGAGGCAAATGTTTTGTTCCAGAAGCTTTAAGGGTTGTGTTTGTAGTGGAAGTACTATTGACCAGTTGCCTTTGAGCAGGCTTTGGTCGACTGCTGGCAAACAATCTGTGTTTAGAGAACAAGACAGATGGCATTTTCCAAGATGCATCTGACAACTATTGGCTATCGAATGACAATGATTTAGCTTTTAATTATTTATCTGCATTTGTAAACAATGACCAGTGGGTGGAAATGGAAATCTTGGCCCAGATATCTGCTGGCTACACCGGAAACTCTGAAAAATTGGCTTCAGCCGAGGGTGACCAGGTGTCCCACTTTATATACAGCATTTTTATTCTTTATCCAACTGCCGAAGGTAAACAAACGCCTCATTAGAAATGTGTGGCTCAAAAAGAGAAGTGTTGATATATGTGGGGATGATGAATGCATCCCTGCTGAAACCCAAACAGAACAGCACAACAAATAACAGATAACAACGTTAACAGTTACTGTGATAGAAAAAGGGATGAACAAATGTAAAAGGACAACACGACCACGTTTCCCCTGAAGTTTCATTCATTCTTGAACACATTAGGAAATTTGCAATCAGATAACTGTTGAATGGAATTGATGCAAAAGACTTTTTAAGTGTCAAGTTTTAGTAATCCTCCCACATTTTACCATACAAATATACTCTTTGACAATATCTCAGCCAGCAGCACGGCCCCCCAGAGTGGGCAAGATAAACTACATGAAACAGGAGGAAAACACGGTGGGTGACAGACGGAGCATGATGCCGGCTACTTTCCAGACTTAGTTAAATGGTAACTAAGTCTGGAAAGTTCATTTTTAAGGTGCTTTTCAAAGACATGTAGTCACAAAGCACTGTGCAACAAAACAAACAAACGTCATTAAAGAACCACAAAGAGAAACAAGACAATGAAAACCACCCTGGGGTCCAGTTGGTTCATGTCCTTGCTTTTTGTTGATGTTGTTATATTAATGTTATATATTATTAATTTTGATTTTTGTACTGACACTGTGATACACTACACACTGCAAAACAATTAGCGTTCACATTTAACTCACATGGTAACAATGGTGCTTATGGCTCTTTTTCTGAGCTGGTGTAAGAGCTGTCACTCATACTCTGCTATGGAGACCAGTTGAAAAAGAGAGTCGCTGTTTGTTGTGCGAAAGCGCCGATCAACTATGGGGTTACAAGACAATCCTCCCGTGTGATCTCTGTGGTGAATCTGAACTGTTTGCGATGCAATCTTATCAATAAGTGTGTATATATTTATGTATGCATATATTTATGTGAAATCTTTTTGTAACCATGGTAACATGGTAACCATGAGTTTCAGCACGTCACAACCAGACAGTCAAAAACAGTCAAAGCTGGAGTCTGCTGTGTCTGAATTCTGCACTCAAACTGCTTTACATCATCTCCCTGGTATTATTATAACCTGTGGTTTATGTGGGGTCAAATAATACTAATAGAGCTCACAATGAATCATTTCTGTATGAGTTATTTGCAAAACCAAATACATTAGGGGCTTTAAAGTGCAACGAAACCTGAAGCCAATAACCAGATTTTCATTTCTCCACATCAGGTCTTAATGATGCTCGATGACAAACTGTCTAATCAGTGCTACCTGTAAGGCTGTGTGGCTTCCTGTTTACCTCTTGCCTGCTTTGTTAAAATTAAAAATGTTTCCACACATGCACTGCAACCCTGAACTACGCAAGACATTTTCTGAAGGCGCTGTATGTCAACCTGAATCATTTTAGAATCACATTGACACACTTATGTGTGTAATATCACATTACCATGAGCAGAGTAGGAATGTAGTCAGCTGAAATAGTGAGAATTATGGGGGGGAAATGACTTGATCTTTAAGTAAATATAAAATGATAAGATAAGACAAATCTTTATTAACATAGTAGCTTTTTGAAATTTGTACAATTTCCAGCACAGTCAATCATCAAACTATCAGAGTGAACATTGACAGATTTATATGTTTATATAATTTTGTGATAACAGACCTTATCAGCCACTGAAGAATGTATGTTAAAAACATCTTCTGGAATTGTCCATCATGTTTTCAACAAATGAAGCAACAGACAGTTGCATTTTTAGACTTTTTACAGGTTTTGATTACAGTAAAACACCTTACAGTGAATATTAAGGATGCACGGCACCATGAGCTACTTTACAACTTCTGCCAGTTTCAGATGACGAATGACGAAATGAGCATCTGTGGAGAATTTCGAGCAGCCGCTAACTGATAGAAGTCACCATCAACCACCACAACCAGCTGTTTCTTATGCGAGCTCGGAAGTTTCTGTTGTGGTTTAACTACACTTCGAACATCTGTTTTCGTTTTCATTCGGAAATGGGTGCTATTGAGGGAATTGTAAATATCATAACTGATCAATCAGCATGCATTAGGCAGAATGCTGGTGTTTTATACGCAAAGCTGGCTTCACTGTAAGAAAAACTAAATGGGCATGAGGTTGTTTTATTTCAAATCAGAAACACTTATATTGTAATTATGAAAACTCAAATAAAATATGGGCTATTTTCTGTAGAAACATGTAAATAATTACTTTAGCCATTTAGCTCCATTTACTCCTACTCATTGAGCATGGGCTCTATAGCTCTATAGCACCCCCTGCTGAACCCCAAATGGGATTAATGGAAGTGTAATGGCTCTCCTAGAATGGCTCTGGTTAGACAAAGCAATCACCATCAGATGAGGATGAGGTCAACATGTCCTGCTTCCTGCACACTTCACGTAAACCATGGACGATATCCTTTTTGTGCTCCATGAGAGGAAGATAAACCTCATAAAGACCTAAATCTCCTTCTAAGTAACCTTCTATCATGACTCATTGTGATATGTTCTTTTCATGATCTGCTGGTTGAATTTTTTTAAAGTCGCTTTTCAAGCCAACTGTGATTATTTAACACGCACACACACAAAAAGGCAAGCTTTCATCTGAGATAATAAACACTGGTTACTGGACAAAAATATGCATGCTAACAATAACTCGAGGAGGAAACCTGTAATACCCAAAATGGCTGCATTCTCCATTATGCTGCTGTAGTGGCATCTTTAACTGTGTTTCATTGCATTTGTTTGTGCTGGTCCTGCTGCTGTTAGCAGCCTGCTATAAATGCATAATTCACATCCATTAATTTGCATGTCAGAGAAGTAGATTGCTCATTTGGAATGCAAATACCTTGACTGCTCTGGTAAAGCAGGAAAACGTGAACAACACTGATAAGCACCCATGAAACAGAGAGAGGAATGAAAAAAGGTGAAGCTGGCATGTTAAAAGAACTAGAAAGGGATTTCATAGACAAAGAAGAAATGGAAAGAAAAGGAAATAGGAAAGGGGAAAACAGCTATTTTGTGTTCAGAAGTGGATATATGAATGTTCATGAAAAGAAAATGTAGCCAGAGAGGTGCATCAAGAGAGAAAGAGGTGCCAGAACAATGAGTACAAACTGCTTTAGCACCCATGCTTGCACCCACAGTCCGAGCACACATTATTACATAAAGCGAGCATGCAAGTGTGCGCGGGTACACACACACACACACACACCACTTCCACCTGCCATTTTAGACGCAGTGCACACCCTAATGATGGGTAGGAGGCAAGAAAAGAAAGGGGAGGCTCCTTTCATGCTTTCAACCACCAGCCGCCTGCAAGGTAATTTACTGCAGTGCTGTTGTACCTTACACACACATATATACACACCAAATTCCCCAATCACTCTCTGTGTGAACAATACAATCAAGCCAGGCGGCGAAGCGAAAGTAGTCAATACCCTGACACCAAATTAACCAGATTCTTTCTTCTCTTTTAACCCTCTCATCTCTCTTTATCACCAGTCCTGGCCTAAACTTTATCTCCGCATTGCTCTCCCCTCTACATTTTTTATACTTGCACGTGTAGAATAAGGCAATAAACATTCAGTTTGTGTCTGAAAGGCACGTCCTGGGAAATTCCTCAGTGCTGTGATGCAGTTTGCATTCTCGCTTTGTTTGAAAGAAGAGAGAAAAAGTAGGCGGTTGGCGTGAGCATCCACAGCCACTGTGGATGCAGAGACAAAGACTTTAACAAGATTTTTTTTTTTTTGGTGGGGGGGGGCATAAATTCATAAATATTTTAAAGACAGCACTGTACCATTGCGTGCCAATTTAATGCACAGAGGTAAACACTGGAATACGATGCATCTACTATCTCAAAATGAGGAGGGGGGAAAAAGACACTAAATAATTCAAATTTAGCCTGATTTTTGGCAGGGGAATGCTTAAACTTAAAACTGTTGCAGCTTTATGTAAAACATTACATATGGAGGACTGCAGACCCAATACCTAACCTTCAGTGTATGTATACGTGTGTGTGCGTTATTTTGCAACTAAAGGGATTTTCGTGGAGGACAGATTTAAGACCCAGATGGTTTGGCATGGAGTCTGTTTGCTATAGGCCAACTGCTTGCACACACACACACACACGCACGCACACACAGATGGGAGAGGTGGGGTGGCCAATCTGGTGAGAAAAAAAATGAGAGAGGAAACAAAACCTAAAAGAGATTTTTATAGAGGAATCTATCCATCCATCAAATGTCTCTGTAATTACTCGACAATGTAAATGGAGGGAGGAAGTAAAAAATAATATAAAAATGCTATTAATAAGACATGTTATTAAAACAGGGCTTTTTGAGAGCCTAAGAAATACTTCACATAATGAAATAAAATACAGGAAACAATAACCTGAAACATATATTACAGGGCAGGTGAAGTTTAAGTTTAATATCAACATTGAGTATAGTCTTGGATGTGTAAGGAGTTCTGAAGGAATTGGGGAAAGCCATGATGAAAAGTCACAACAGGTCTTGTGCTTAGTGCTGCAGCAGAGAGAAATTTCCCACCCAGCAAAAGCGTGTCTATAAAGGACAACTTTGTTAACATCTGGTTCAAACTAAAGGGTGAAAAAACATCGTCTCCCAATGACACATATGAAATATCTGCCTCCTCAACACTTCTGCAAAATCATGTGACAGCCAGCACGACCTAACGCACATTCTTGTTGCTGTGAAGTAACAGTGCTAACCACTGCACCACCATGCCACCTCAGCATCTGAGAACAAGAGCTTTTCAGTGTCACAGAGGCTCAAACAGGTAAGTTCACCATGCAAGACACAGAAACGTAATCCTATGAGAAACATAATTTATATCTATATATATGTAAATGGTGAAACCAAATGTTTTCTTAAAAATATATTCCTGGCTGGGATGTTGTGTGGCTGTCTGATTTTAACCATTTCACAGTCAAATAAAATGTCAATCCAAATGGTTAATCTTTTAAATCCAAAGATGTCTAAAACACATTTACATTTTTGGAAGAAGCGGGTGCTGAGAAAAAGGTCACACAGCAACAGATAAGAAAGAGCTTCTGGACATAAGTGGAGTGTGTAACACATTAATGCCGTGGCAGACGGCTACATTTTGATATATCTGTGTATTAGTGGAAGTGTTGGCATCGAGGTTTTTGTTTCCCGCCTTGCCAGGTGGGGGTTGTATTTATTCACACACAAGTTTGCAAACCTATGTTTGAGCATTCGAAACAAAGAAGTTAGCTTGGGAATAAAACAAGGAGACCTCACCATAGTTTTATCTCTTTTAACAAGGACATGCCCATTGTATTAGATCTGCAAAGAAAAATGCATCATATACATATTATCTTGAATGCAATTGTGTAATATCGAAGAGGGAGTCACATTAAACCACAGCCAACTGCATTTTCCCACTGGTTCTGCATCCCTCTGGAATCCATGAAATATTAGGATCTAAAACTTGTGTTTATAACATCTGGCATACAACAAATCTTACATGTGTGAAATATCCATAAGCTGCTCTAGTGATTCTGTTTGACTCGAGTGAATATTTGCAATAATGTGCTAAAAGCCTGCAGGCAAACAAGTCACCATCTACCTGTTTGTCACTCACCTACAATGTCTGTCCATTGTTAAAAATGGTGACTCAATTTCCACAAAATAAATAAATAAAAAGTGGGCTGGCTGGGTCTTCAGCCCATAATAAGATTTTTTTTTCTCTAGTGGAAAACCACTTGACAAAAACTTCATTTCATTTTGTTATGTGCCTCCAGCCTCACTCCAGCAAATGTTTTGATGAAAGTTGAACCATTTTCCACTCATATCTGGATCAATTTGCATCCTGCCCAGTAAAATCCTCATTTAACTGAATCTTTGCAACGACTCTGTTATCTTATTCAACACACACTGACTGTACAGAATGGTAAGGAAATACATAGTGATCACATTTTGATTTATTATTCAAATGGACACAAAAATGTTTTTATTGCACCGTCGTGTAAAAACAACACTAATTTCTGCTTTTGAAAAACTATACAGCCGGTAAGTTCACTATGTTCCTGAAGCCTTTGTTACTCACCATGTTTATTGTATACATAACTTTGGTGACTGGTTAGTGATTTCAATGTGTCCTTGGTTAACCTCGCTGGCCATAAAGCCAAAGCATTTCCAAACAACTGATGACGATCTGCTTTGAGGGACAAACTCGCCGCCTCTTGTCGTTCCAGACATTTGAGTTTTGTTGTATATCTGTTGTTTGATGTCGTGTTCCTGATTGCGGAAACTTTATGCTGCAGGATGCAGGGAACCACTGTGGTTAACACGTTAGATCTGCAGTCTATTGGCAGAGCATGCATTTTGAATATTACTCGATCGTGTTCACTTAATTGTGGAAAGCCAAAGTCTTGATCAAGATTCAAATTCAATTAATCGTACGGCCCAAGTGTGCCTGTCTCTTGCAGCCCTGTCTCGTCTTGTCCAGCTGCATTTTATCAGCCTGCTACACAAAAATCTAAATCAGTTATTAATTTATATGCAATTATTTTTTCTTTCTTATAGATCCCGTGTTTTTCAGCTAAGTGTCTGAAGATATGTGACAGCAATACTGTCAATTCTGCCCTTTTATCAGCCCTTACAGACATTAAATAGGTTTACTTTACAGTGGGGCAAAAAAGTATTTAGTCAGCCACCGATTGTGCAAGTTCCCCCACTTAAAATGATGACAGAGGTCAGTAATTTGCACCAGAGGTACACTTCAACTGTGAGAGACAGAATGTGAAAAAAAAATCCATGAATCCACATGGTAGGATTTGTAAAGAATTTATTCGTAAATCAGGGTGGAAAATAAGTATTTGGTCAATAACAAAAATACAACTCAATACTTTGTAACATAACCTTTGTTGGCAATAACAGAGGTCAAATGTTTACTATAGGTCTTTACCAGGTTTGCACACACAGTAGCTGGTATTTTGGCCCATTCCTCCATGCAGATCTTCTCGAGAGCAGTGATGTTTTGGGGCTGTCGCCGAGCAACACGGACTTTCAACTCCCGCCACAGATTTTCTATGGGGTTGAGGTCTGGAGACTGGCTAGGCCACTCCAGGACTTTCAAATGCTCCTTACAGAGCCACTCCTTTGTTGCCCGGGCGGTGTGTTTTGGATCATTGTCATGTTGGAAGACCCAGCCTCGTTTCATCTTCAAAGTTCTCACTGATGGAAGGAGGTTTTGGCTCAAAATCTCACGATACATGGCCCCATTCATTCTGTCCTTAACACGGATCAGTCGTCCTGTCCCCTTGGCAGAAAAACAGCCCCATAGCATGATGTTTCCACCCCCATGCTTCACAGTAGGTATGGTGTTCTTGGGATGCAACTCAGTATTCTTCTTCCTCCAAACACGACGAGTTGAGTTTATACCAAAAAGTTCTACTTTGGTTTCATCTGACCACATGACATTCTCCCAATCCTCTGCTGTATCATCCATGTGCTCTCTGGCAAACTTCAGACGGGCCTGGACATGCACTGGCTTCAGCAGCGGAACACGTCTGGCACTGCGGGATTTGATTCCCTGCCGTTGTAGTGTGTTACTGATGGTGACCTTTGTTACTTTGGTCCCAGCTCTCTGCAGGTCATTCACCAGGTCCCCCCGTGTGGTTCTGGGATCTTTGCTCACCGTTCTCATGATCATTTTGACCCCACGGGATGAGATCTTGCGTGGAGCCCCAGATCGAGGGAGATTATCAGTGGTCTTGTATGTCTTCCATTTTCTGATGATTGCTCCCACAGTTGATTTTTTCACACCAAGCTGCTTGCCTATTGTAGATTCACTCTTCCCAGTCTGGTGCAGGTCTACAATACTTTTCCTGGTGTCCTTCGAAAGCTCTTTGGTCTTGGCCATGGCGGCGTTTGGAGTCTGACTGTTTGAGGCTGTGGACAGGTGTCTTTTATACAGATGATGAGTTCAAACAGGTGCCATTCATACAGGTAACGAGTGGGGGACAGAAAAGCTTCTTACAGAAGACGTTACAGGTCTGTGAGAGCCAGAGATTTTCCTTGTTTGAGGTGACCAAATACTTATTTTCCACCCTGATTTACGAATAAATTCTTTACAAATCCTACCATGTGAATTCATGGATTTTTTTTTCACATTCTGTCTCTCACAGTTGAAGTGTACCTCTGGTGCAAATTACTGACCTCTGTCATCATTTTAAGTGGGGGAACTTGCACAATCGGTGGCTGACTAAATACTTTTTTGCCCCACTGTACTTTGTTATGACCTCGAATTCCAGCGTTCACCTAATGGGACTCAACTCCTAACATTTAAACTCAGCGCTCTGTGAAACAAAACATTAATTTAAAAGAAAAAAAATTCTATCAGTTGACAACCTCTTACATTTGTTTTCAGCTCAGCAAGCTTCAACTATTACTCCAGTTAATGCTAAATGTCCAGTAAATATAACACAAGATACATTTTATGATTATCTTCAACTCAAGATGCTTTTGGGGAAAAGCTGCCTAAGAAAACTGGTACAAACACAATTTCTGACATGAAACAATAAAGACAATCACATTGGCCTTCTCTGTGTATGGACGAAGCTTAACTTCGGGACAATTTAGTATCATTACATGTCCATTAGTTGATGTTTTTCAGTTGTTATGGTAAGAGTAGGGTTCATCCCCCACCTCTCACCATGTTCCCAATCCACTCTGCACTGAAAAAAATATGTTGTTGGATTTACTTAATTCAATGGTGGACATTTGTTGCACACAGATGTTTTGCTTTGGCAGCAACTTAAACAATTGAGTTAAATTAACACAATTTATTCATGTTCAATAAACCTGTGCAATTTGTGTTGATAAAATGTGACTTAAACATGTTTTGATGAAGTAATTTGAGCTCTTGGAATATTTTAATCCTTCACAATTTTCTCACGTTATCCCAACACGATTCAATAACTTTTACCCAATACTACTTGGTCACTTAAATACTACATGTTATCTTCAAATTACATTTTGCTATTATATTCTAGTATCAAATACACAATTTTCAAATGGAGGCCTTATAACAGATTGTATTGTTCTCTTCCAAGATGGTTGCTGGCATCCACCAGTAACCTTTCAAAACAACATGTCTAATTTCACTGCAGTAGGTAAAGAATTAAACTGACATTACTCCTCTACTGAATCTATATAAATCAACAGTTAAATAATGTCAGTTCTTCCGTGTTCTCTGGAATCAATCGCAGCAAAGAAATTAGACTGTTTCTTTTGAAAAATGTTGGGAAAGAACAATACAAAACATTCTATTTAAGGCCTCTGACATCAAGATTCAGTTAAACAACAATTATAACTAAACAATTTGAGGTAATGTTAGTTTCCATTAACATTAAATTAGGTTACTGAATTGGCAAACACCTTCCTATTAACACTACCCATTTTACCCCAATAACTAAAGAAATTAGCACTTGCAGGTCAAAAACTTTATTCAAGAGACGCAAAAATAACATTGATACAGTGACTGTCAAAAATTACAGCACTGATCATACTGTGACATCTTGGTTCAAAACAGCACACTTAGAAATATTCAACGTTCTTTACTTCAACTGAATGAAACTGAAAATACCATTTCACACGACCCATATGGGATATTTAGACTGTATAACTGTTCACGCTACATCTCTTCACTAGTAAAAGAAAGAAAAAATACAAAGAGAAATTTAAAAATGCTGCCAAACAGACAAACAGAACTTGTACAGAGCAAAAGGAAAAACAAACAACAACAAAAAACAGCTCGTCCTCATGGCAGTTGCAGAGTATATAAAAATGAACCCTGCGATCCGTTCCTGGAATTGAGCTTCAAAAATGCAGCAGAACAAGTGTGAGATTTAAATGTCCTCTCACCTAGAGCTGGTCACCTCACATGCATAACAGTGAGCTTCGTTGCAGGAGCAGTTTTGTCTTAGTTGTGAGCTTTTCTTGAGAGCTGAGTTGCATCCAACTCCATTACCACCCATTGAATCACCTCAAAAGTGTAGCAGAGTTGTGATGGGTAACTCATGTTGAAGGAATAAAAAAGGTCCAAACAGCATGGCTACTGCAAAGGTCACGTTATCCAGATCTTGAAGAACAACATCAGAAAAGTCATTGCCTGGCGCATCTCTGGAGACAGATGTTCATTGTGGTTTTCTCAATCTGTGCAGTGGCCTCAGTCAAGTCCTGGTTAAACACAAAACATTTCTTTAAGATTCCTTTTTAAACTCATCTCTTTTGAATCTACCAGTTCTAATGTTAGAGTAATTTAAACCAATGCAAGCAACATAGTAAATAGCTATAGCCAAAGAGTGGCCTGCCATGCTGCCATTCATGGTCTAACAGAGTTTCTAAGAGAGGGTGAAAAACATAATAATTTCAAATGCTTTACATTAGTTTTTGTTAGAAAGACACCGGCCCATCAGAAATCCAGGTTATGTCACTCAGAAGATGTTAGAATTTAGACTTTCAGCCCCACAATTTGGTTAGCTGTTGGTCAGTTGGTCTTTTTTTTTTTTTTTTTTTTTTCAAACAAAAGCTAATGTAAATACTAGTGGGATTTTCCTTTGTTCATTAGAATGACAAATTTAAAGTTTTTTCACACTGATGTGACCCCTAATACAGGGGTGGGGGTGGGGCCTCAAGGGCCGGCGGCCGAGTTCACTACCAGGCCTCATGTGAACTTCAAATTATTAAAGAGGACTACTGGTCCTAACCAGTCCAATGAGGATCAAGTGGATAACTAAATGCATTTTTAAAGGTTGCAAATCCACAATCTACTCATAAAACACTCACCATGAACTCCTGCACCAAGATGTTGCAATTGTCTTTCACACAGATGCGGAGCACTTTGATGAGGGACTCCGAGCATTAATGTCATCCTTGACTATTATAACAAAGAAAACAGAGATTTGTGAACTTTTCAGTAGCACAGAAGAAAATGATCCCAGACAAAAACTCTTGACTTTTTAAACCAGTCAACATGCAACACCAGCATCTACAAAGCAATATCAAAAGTTCCTGTTTGACATCAACTTTATGGATATATAGTTTCCAGAACATTTATTTTTAAAAAAAGATAAATTTTTCTCAGTGGGCCAGTAAATGCATGACGAAAATTATGGCATCCTTTTAGTGGAATCATTACTCACAGGTAATAGTTGACTGTTTCAATGGATGTAGCATAAAAATTTTACTGACCTAATGCAATACATATACACTTTGTAGTTAAAGAATTTTAAAGTTCTTACTGTCATAATGGCAGCTACATCCTTTAGCTTTGTGCCCTGTTCCCCCGATCACTTTGCAAACACTTTCAGCAGACTGTCAGAGAAAAACTCAGCTCCGTCAGAAACCTTGACTGTAAAGGCATGGTTGGGATGCACTGGAATGCTGCATTTTATCTGAAATGACATAAAATTATTTTGAAATAACAGCAGGCACTGTGCTTGGTTAATCAGTAATGTTTTGTTGAATAAAAACTGTGTTTCCAGATCTTATGGGATTAAAAAAAAATCCAAAGATGTTTGTTTCTGATTTGCAACCCAACAACCCACAAGTTACAACCTCATTTCAGTTCAAGTGTGCATTAATGCGAGTCCAGTAATCACCTTTCTGGCAATACATACAGGTATAAGTTAAACCTATGGCAGATTTTGGATTTCTCAGTTGTATTAATAGGGTGAGTATGCATGCACCTAATAATTATAAAAAACCCATTATAATTAAGTTACAGAAACGAAAATAGAATATACTTTCTTACCATAACACCTTGAACCCACAATCCATCAGCTGACTCCTGGTGAAATGCAGAATAGAGGTAATCTCTCAATGTGCAGCAAAAAAAACAAAAACAAAAACAAAAGGACAGCAGGTGAGGCCAGGAGGGGTAGGGATGTAAGCTAGCATAATGCCGCTGATGATATTAGCTAAAGCTGTTCAATGTCCAAAATCTCACTAACACCATGGTGCAGTAAATACACAATGTAACTGAAGAGTCAGTTGGCAAATCTATTCACACAGAAAACCAAATTATGTTATGAGTGCCTCGTAATTAGGTTTAATGTGATATTACGGCTCTTGTGCCAAAGACAAATTCAAATGAAAAAGCGCCAATTCTTTGACAACAGATAAAACAGCAAATAAGCTAACGGCTCTTTTTTAGCATGTTACAAGGCGACACTCTAGACGTTTAACTACATTTGGCTGAAATATGGTAAATATTAATTCAAAAAATCAAGACATACCAAAAACGTAGAGTTGGCTGCTCGACTTGACTGAGATGGATGCCTTTTTTAAACCACGATCCAAAGCCCGCGAGATGAAATCACGCGTGGTTTCACGAGATTTAACGTTGCTATCTTATTGACTTACTTCACCTGAACATGATATGAACAATTTAATACACCCTTTCTGCATATCATGTAGTTTTTACACTATATAGTTACATTTAACTTTAAAACATGAGGCAATTGTGTTAAATACATGCAAGATGCTTACATAAATCCAAGAGATGGCCAGTCCCTTTTTTTCAGTGTGATGTCTTAGGCTCTCTACTGGGTTGTTGTTAATTAATGCTCCCACATTATTACTTCCCCCTTCTGCTGGACGAGCTGTTTTTGATATTCATGTTACACGCACAAAGCCACAGCATAACCAGAACCATTATGAAACCCCAACGACTGCACTCCATTCAGCCCATTCAAGTGCTTGATTCTGAGACAAATTCTGCTGAGAGAAAAAAAAAAAGGTTTCCGAAAGAAAAGGAAGGGCAAACAGGGTGAAAAAAGGCCTTTAATGAAGACCAGACTACACTAGAATAGAATAGAGTAGAATAAAGTAACCTCTTCTTCGTCAGTTTCCATGGCAACAAGCCCTTTGGTGGGATGGTGGTGGAGAAGCCTCAGCAGGAGCGTTTGAGAGAGGCAGCGTGTGAACATCTTCTGTGTGTGCAGACTTTAAAAGCATATGGAAATATATGGAGAATGCTGCATGTACACACCGACAGGTCCATTATGTTTCAGTATTCACACACTGTAGTCAAAAGTCTCTGATACAGACGGCAAGAAAGAGGGCTGAGAAGCAGAGGGGGATGCTGGTAAATGGAAGTTAGTAACAAGGAGGAAGAAAAAAGAATCCAAATGGAGGATGAGGAGACAAAGGGTGCGCTTACATGGATGCAGGGCTTTACTGGCTTTACATCATATGCTGGAGGGTTTCTTTTAATGAATGCATAAAAAATTGAAATGTTTCTGTTTCTTCATATCTGTGCAGGAATACGAATACAAATGGTTAATCTGACTAGTTTGTGTTGATCTCAGCCACAATCCCGGCAGATCAGCTCATTTCAGTGCAAGCACACAGCAGCTGACAACTCATGGCTGATGAGATGCTTCTACACATCCAGTTATCAAATCTCACATATACCATGTTGCTTAAGCTGTTACTATAGTTATTATGCATCTGCAATCCTCTTTGCAACCCACTTCAACAAACATTCTGACATAATCAGTGTTATATATAGCCATTGATCTGCCATTGATCTGCTCTGTCTGCCTTTGGCTTTCCATGGAAGCACATGGAAGGAGAACAAGCTAACAGAGACTTGAGACTTGAGCATTGTGGGCATGAGAAGTAGAGTAGTTTTTATATAGACAACCAGAGGAGTCACCACCTGCTGACCATAAGACCATTTAAGACTTTTACTTTTAGTTCCAGATATGCTTGAAATAAAGTCTGTTGTTTCACTTTACATATTGGGAAACGGGCCTCTAGTCACTATCTATCCCATATTTATGGGATGTCTCTCCGTGCAGCCTTTTTCATCATTTAGCATATTTGGGTTTTTTTCAAATCCAGAATAAAGGCTTCTGAAATCAGCATATGATGTTTAAAGGCAAAGAGACAAAAACAAGGCATTTAAAATCACCCAGTCATAAAAACAAATGACAGATATATTCGTGTACCTTCTGGTATTGCTCTTTGGAGGCCAGAGCTTCCTCAAGCTGCTGCTTTGTGTAGGTGTAGATGGCAGAGCGGTATGTCGTCCCAATATCGTTCCCCTGACGCATCCCTGCACAAAAACAGACACGCAAAAAAAACAGACCAAAAAAATAAATACAAAAATCAAGATTTGACGATTTCAGCTGACGCGAGGTGCCGTTGTCCTCTGTTCTTGGCAGAGGGAACGTCACATCATCTGAAAACAACAGCTGACAACATTTCCAAAAATATGACTTGTCTGTCTTGGTGGAACTGAATGCTGTTTTTGACTGATTTGATCATCTCGCCGTGCATCCTTTCATCATTTAACTGTCATCTTGTCAGCCTGTCGACAACCGCGTCTGGTTAACTCAAAGGTTTCTAATGATGGCAATGTGTGTGGGTCAATCTGTGACGCACACGCAGGTGCAGACATTTATGTTCCAATGTGACTGAAGATATTTCATCCACCTACTGACAGCAAATATCATCAGCTTTACCTGCACCTGCGCTGCTGACATTGGCATGCATAACAAATCTAAATCAGTACATTAAATGTGTTTATCGGGAAGTTTTATGTGAAGGGATTGCCTAAACATGTTATGCCTCTCATTCAAAGCAGCAGCAGACAAAAAATGACATGTTTCAAACTAATTCAAACTAATGCTGGAGCAGCTTTTTCAGGACCCTGTGGCTCTGAAGGGTCTCGTTTATTTAGACGTGACTCACAGTTGCAGCCAGTAAAAAGATAACAGATGCATACAAAAACATATTATAGAAATTATAGAGTTATAGAAATATAAAGGAACAAGCCTGTATACATGGAAATGTGACTCCTAAAGTGCATTTACATGAGTTATTTTAACATTTAGACCCTTCTGCCAAAACGACAGGATAAAGTTAATAGTAAATAATTAAATGTGATGATCATAACAAAAAAAACAAGAGGGATGTTAGATTATCAAGGAGACTGCTGTGTCTCTATAAACAGCAACACTGAGGACCACATAAAGCAAGCATGGAAAAACACCAGCTGCAGCAGCTCCCATTTTTCTCTCAATAAGATGAGGATCATTACAGAAATATGACCTTTTACATGCTTCATTACTTTTCAGTATGCTGACATATTATAATATCTTTTTGTTGTAATGTATGTTAGATAAAATAACATTTATCCTATATGTGAATGAATGAAAACCTGTTTCTGAAAACTGTAATTTTTTTTGATACTGTGGGAAGAATTTACACTATTTTGTGGTGGGGTGATAAAAAGAGAGGACAAAAGCACTTAGCTTGCTACACATTATATCTAAAGGAGTTGCAGGGCCATGGAATTAGGGATGGGTATCGAAACCCGGTTCTTGTTGAGAACCGGTTCCCACTGTTTCAATTCCTTGGAATTGTTTGCCATTTTTGCAAACGATTCCCTTATCGATTCCATTCGCCCCGAATGATGTCACCACATTGCAGAGCGTCATTTACCTGGCAGGGAACACGGCGCCTAAGCGGCTCAAACGCTCAAAAGTTTGGTTGTACTTTACGAGAACGGATGACAACAGGGCGACTTGCAATACTTGCAAAGTAGAGATTTCCTTTAAGGGAGGAAACACTACGAATATGCAAAAGCATTTGCTCACAAAACACGCGAAGACCTTAAATGAATGTTGTGTTTTTAATTCCGCTCCGGACTCGTGAAGCTCAACCCAGCAGCAGCGGTAACGTCTGCACATCCTCTTCCATTAATGCGGCAGGTAAATAACCAACTAACAGTGCATATTATGTTAGCACGATCAGCCTTATTACAAAACCTGCCATTACTGTGCATTTAGGTGACCATGATGAGAGAGACAGACAGAGTCTGGCTGGCTCAGATGCTGGCAGTTCTCGCTGCAGTCTACCGGTAGCGTCTCCTTTCAGGCCAGGATAGACGAATGTCACCGAGCAGTGACTAAGTTTGTGGTAAAAGGCTTGCACCCATTTGCCACAGCAGATGCCCCCGATTTCACTTTGGTAAGTGAATGTGTTTAATTGTAGGCAGGGACATTACTGGATATTCTTGTGTAATTGCTACTGAATAATTTATGTTATACTTTGTTCTTGCTACAGAAGAATATTTATTTTATTATTTTACATTTACAATTTTTTTTCCTGGGGACTCTGTGTTACCCCATTGAAGAGCCGTGGGCTGTGGATCTCTTAAGATCTCACTGCTGGGTTTGTAAGGCCATGTTACTCCTAAATTTCTATCTTGTTCAAAGAGAAGATATAAAACACAGTTCTAAGCTAATCGACCTTAGTGTTCTCCTTTTTAAAAAATAATCGATAAAGAATCGAATCGTTAAACAGAATCGGAATCGTGAAAATCTTATCAATACCCATCCCTACATGGAATACATGCCACGAAACTCGTGGTGCACGATTTTCTGCTGATGTTGTAACAACCGTAATTACAACATAGCACCACTAGGGAACTTCCCTTTATTATAGTAGGAGGGGAGACCCCTAGAGTTGTGCATGGCCTGTAGCATTACCGACAGCCAATCACATTCATCTCTTCACTGTTGTTGTAATGGACTAACCGACTCCAGGACCTGTATGACCGTAGAGTCGACAGCTATGGATTAGTGGTCTACCTACCTGACTAGCCACTAAGTTATCTGGTTAACTTCCAGACTGCACACCCGCTAGACCTGCTAGCTGCTCCTCCCTCCCCAGATTTCCATTACAATGTTAACGCCAGAGTTAGTGGAGTTACCGCAGTCAGCAAAGCATTGTCGACTTTTACACACTATGAACCTTAGCACTCGATGACCTAGACGCTTTCATTTTCTTTTCTTTTTTTTTCTTTTTTTTTCTTCTTTTTCTTTTTTCTTATAATTTTATATAAATGCAAATCCAGATGTACCAGATTTTTGTTTATACACAGATCAGTCTTGCTAACATTAGGCAGGCTATAAGGCCTAAATAAAAGGCTAAAGGTTTTTGTTTCCGTCCTGTCTAGACCAGCAAACCAGAGACACTGCATCTGTTCCAGAATCATAGATCTCTCATAAAAAAAAAAGATTAACCTCTGCACTCTACAGGCATTTCCCTGGGTCCATCATTACAGATGCATGTTGTGCAGCTGAGCTTTGTTTAAAGTCAAAGAATTTTAATTTAAATTCTAGCCAACAGTATGACTTTCCAAAGATACCAGATATGTCAAACACAGTCAGGTTATAAAATGATGCAACAGGGAGCTTGAACTTTTCCATGCAACTATAAGAAACTGGAATTACCGCCCCACACTTGTATGCTTCTGCCAAACATTGAAATTGTAGTGTAAATCCAGCATCGGTCCAGACTCATATGAGGTAAAAGGCCACAGAGACATTTACCTTTGACCACATAACTCCAATCATATCATTCTTAAGTCTCAGAGAATCCTAGTCGCAGCTGTAAAGAGAAATTCCCTCCAATTCTTCCAGAGGTCGTCATCTCACAGTGGAGCTTTGATGACAAAAATCATTTGCATTTCAAGAGGTTTGTATGAAATGAATAGATATTGCATCCATTAGAACTGAGCCTACATTTTGTTTCTTTTCACTTTGCATAATAGAGACATGAAATTTAAGCATATAATAACAATCTTCATCAGTTTGTCTTCAAATCAAGAAAAAGTTTCGTTTAAACTCATCAAACTATGTGGGGGGAAAAGGAGAGGATGAATGAAACTTGTAAAGCCTATGTTGTGCTCAATAAAGCTGTCTTCACACAGACGCTGCAGCCCTGAACCTTTTTAGACATCACCATTCAGAGCTGCCTGTGAGAATGTGGTATTTCATACTGAGTCAGTGAGTCAAAACCAGGTAACATTGACAGTGTGGAAGGACACTGTCAATGTTCCACTATCATTTTCAGTTGATAGTGGAACATTGACAGTGTGGAAGGACACTGTCAATGTTCCACTATCATTTTCAGTTGATAGTGGAACATTGACAGTGTGGAAGGACACTGTCAATGTTCCACTATCATTTTCAGTTGATAGTGGAATATCTAGGAGGGAAGAAATATCCTGAACTGGCTTGGTGCAGCTGTGGCATCCTATTACAGTACCACACACAACCCAATATTCCACAAATGTTTGTAAGGGCAGACTACACGGTTAGGCTCTTGATTTTATACACGTGTGGAAATGGGACCAAAAACAGCTGAATTCAAAGATTAAGATGTGTGCCCTGATTCTTTTGTTCGGTAGTGCAGGGTGATGTCATTTGTTGCAGAACTGAAGTGGTTCTATTGATTTGCTTTGCTTGCACTGAAAAGTCAAGAAAAGTTCAAGCATCAGCCAATCACTTTCTTTCTCTTAGCCAAGTCAGTGTCACGGGTGGGGGGTTGGGATCTATCCCAGCTGCCACAGGGCAAGCAGTGGGATACACCCTGGACAGGTTGCCAGTCTGTCTCCGGGCTAACACACAAAATCACCAATTAATCTAACTCTACAAACTATATTTCTCGGGACTGTGAGGAAGATAGAGTACCCAGGGAATTCACAGAGAGAACATGCAAACCGGCCCAATGCTGGATTCGAAACCAGGCCCTTCTTGCAGTGAGGCAACAGTGCTAACCACTGCACTACCACAAAGGTAACCAGAACCAGAAATAGCTGCTTCTGCAGTTCACCATCAGAAAGAAGGAGAAGCCAATCACTGAAGTGAGTAATCATACTTTACTACATGAAAAGATTAGCACGTGGCAGTGAGCCTGTGTCATGTAATTTGCTCATGTAAGCTTAGTTAGGTTTCATTGTGAGTGATTGGTTGCTGTCTCTATAGTGAAAACCAAGTCCCAAGTTCAGTTAAATGGGAAGGGCATCTGGTGTAAAATCTTTGTCAAATTAAACATGTGGATGATCTTTAATTGGAAACAGACATTTTGAAGATGACACTGACACTGGAGATGAGGAGAAAGACTTTATGAAATAAACTAGCACCGTAATTGTCGGGCTATAAGCCGCTACTTTTTGCACAAGCTTTGAACCCTGCAGCTTTTAGTCAGGTGCGGCTTTTCTATGGATTGTCCATAATTTTTGTGATATCGTAAGACGATTTGTTTTGTTTGTTCCGCTGTTGTACGGCACTACGTTGCCTGGCGGAAGGGCATGTGATCAGACACACAGTATCGGGGTTAAAGAGTGGTATGTTGGTCACGTGTCCATCCGCCAGGCAACATAGTGTCGTACAAGTAGCGCGAAAAACAAACTTCAAAGTAGCGCTACACGTTCAGCGGGAGTCGTGGATGACGAGCGGCGATAAACTTGCGAAAAGCAAGTTATGCTCAACTCCACCGGTGGATTCTGACAGCGTGGAAAAGTGTGAAAACATCCATGATCACCAACGGATTTCGAAGGGCTGGACTGCTGCATGATGGAGAGGAGGACACCGCCACGGCCCTTCTGAGGGTGTTCGACTCCGACACTGACAACGACGATTTCTTTGGTTTTGAAAGTGACAACGAAGGAATGAAGCTGAGAGTGGATGACGAAGCCACCCTGAGCCTGTTCGTATCCGACACTGGAGAAGAGGACTTTGGTGGTTTTAGTGGTGAATGACTGACTTTTCTTCTTGTTAAAGCCGTGTCGCTGCACCTGAGCCTAAAAGGTAGGCCGAATCTATTTTTCTGGTGTGCTGTAGGTTATTGTTATGTACTACATTTGTTACTCATTTATGAAGCACAGTACATGTTTCCTACTTGTAATTACTGCTACTTGTACATATACCTAAAAAGTTATGCAAATATGTACCCATAACTTGTTTTTCAAAATATTAATAAAAGTGGTGTGTCTCCAAACAGCCATCTCTTTCCTGACAATTCCCTTTGTGCATATTCTCTTACATATGATAAGTCAACACTGAAACACCTGCGGCTTTTAGTCAGGTGCGGCTAATGTATGTACAAAACAGATTTTGAGCAGGGGATTCGATACCCATCCCCTGATTTTAGCTTGTGCGGCTAATATTCGGGTGCGCTTTGTAGTCCAGGAAATACGGTATTCCTACTTTACACTTACTCGGAGATGAATGTAAAGTAGGTTAAACCAGCTAAATGCAAAAGGGTGGATAATTTCTGGTAATGCAAATGTACTCTGTTACATTTCTCAGGAGGTAGCTGAAAATGTAATATATTATTTATACTAGAAGTAATGTAATGCAATGTAACAAGTTAAAAAATAACATTAAAACTAAGCTTTAAGAAGTTGGCAAATAGCAGCTAACAGTTGAGCCAGCCTGAAAAAACTGAGTCTGTAATTTTGAAACAATGAGCCTAAAACATGCTTTTGTTTCAAAAGGCTTTATTAGCTGTTTTTTTTCTGTTGCCATCTTTAAACCAAACACTTTTCTTTCTTTTTTTCTCATCAGTTTTATCCTCATAATAGTTCCCTAATGGTATTCTAAGATACATACGATGATAGATGATGCTTCCTGTTCTCACTCAGTTTAATAAAATCTTGAATGTATTACAAACTGATATTACTGTTAGTGCGGGTTAATAGAATTTCCTGGTGAAAATCAGAAGAAAATGAAGCATAATGGGGAAAAGGTAAGAAGAAGGTCAAGGTCAAGGTCAAGGTCAGATTTATTTATATAGCACATTTCCAACAGCCGATGCTGCACAAAGTGCTTAACAATAACAATAAAATTAAAAACTACAGTGTAATACAATAATAACAATAGAAACAATAAAATAGAAGAATTGAAACAATACTAACTAATTCAGATAAATCCAAAATGCTTGGGTCATAATGTGTTAAAAGCCAGAGCGTAAAAGTGTGTCTTTAGTAAAGATTTAAATTGCTCAAGAGTTTGAGCAGATCTAATATTAAAGGGGAGACTATTCCAAAGTCTGGGACCTGCCACAGAGAAGGATCTATCACCACGAGATTTGAGGTTAGTCCGTGGAATGGACAACAATAGTTTTGAACTAGATCTCGTGGGTTTTCCTGGAGCATAGGCAGAGAGGAGCTCTGACAGGTAGGGGGGGGCTCGGGCGTTGAGTGACTTAAAAATTACACTTTTCAGTATTCACTGCATTAGCCACTTTTTCATTCTGTTTATCAGTTTTTAAAAAAAAAAACCTCAGTGTTTTCCTTTGGGGCCAAAGTAATGAGTTTGTTGGTGAATGATGTACCTTGAGTTGGGTTGTGGCTTTCCCAGAAGACTTTGAGGAGACTGGCAAAGCTGATCTGCTCTGGTTGGAAGACAACTCTGACCACCTCAGCGTGGCCTGTCCTGCCTGCAAAATACAACATTTGTGAGCAGATGAATGATACGGAAAGGTACAGCGTGTTCAGCTGATGAATCATTCCCCCTAATTCACTGCTTATGAAAAAACATTTAGATTTTTTTTCCTTTCACATTTTCCACAGCTCCATTAAGAGCTTTTTTTGGTTTGGACCTGGGTTGTTTCATTGCATTGCTCAATGTGAATGGAGGTTAAGATGGCCCCAGTTTGGAACTGAAGCAACGTGATGCTATGGACAAGATCACCCGCAAAATTGTTTTTAGCTTTTATGTAACACATTAAATATTTTCACCATATTGACTTTCCACTAGAAAGCCCTTTCTAATGAGGGACTTGGGAGTCACTGGTCTACATCGATTTGTTGTGCATTACTGAACAAATCCAGCTACTGATGAAAATACAGTGAAAAGCTTCAGAATAACAAGTGGACTGCAGTTGATCCAATTTTATTTTAACTGCTGGTTTGCAAGCAAGCTATTACCCATAATCCAGAAGTACTAGCTAAATAAGTACTTAAGTCATGATGAGGACCAAGCGAAATAGACCAGTAAAAGGACCTTGAGTTAAGATTATTTTGTTAACTTCAGCCTGACAGCTTATCACTCTTCACTTGCCATTAACAAACCAGCCTTGAAGGTCTTCTTACTGTTTTCCTTTGGATCCTTTGCTTGCATCACATGGTCTTCGTCAGCAGCTGTAAGTGCTTAGCTGTATTTTAGGTACCTCATCCATACTGTCTCTCAATTTGAGCTTAATATTTTAATCTAGACTTCACTGTCATTGACAGAAGAATCTCAACTCAAGGTTCACCTTTTCACTGGTTCTGGAGCTTTTAAAATCAAGAGTTATTGATCCCTCTAGTAGATGTGAACAAAACAGTCATGACTAAAGGGAAGCTTTTAGAAAACAAGAAAAAGCACACAAGACTTATAACTTACAGTATTCACATAATATATTTTAATATCCAAAGCTAAGGAGTTCTAAGGTAGATATTTGTATATTTTCTGAATGCCTCCAAAATGATCATATTTTACACCTAAAAAAACTGATTTTTTTTTTCTTAAATACTGGTTCAAAGCCGATTTCAACATTCAACCACTACAAACAATCGCTGTTACAGACAGTCAAACAGCAGCTGGTGCCGGTAATGAGCGTGACCCATTACGTGACACCTCATCTTCCCCCGTCTCTTATTCTGCCTCCACTCCTATGTCTCTCTCTGTCTTATTACTTTTTTAATATCAGGAGTTATGGATTCCTACGGAAAGATATTGGCGAACAGAGACAAAGCAGCAGTCGATATTAAATTAATGCTTCACCAGGCCAGTCTCACAGGAATTAATTCATCTTGGACAGCACGAGAAATACAGCAGTGGTTGGAACCACAAAAAATAATGCTGCAGCTGTTAGCTTAATAGACATTCAGCTGCAAAATAATCTGATAATCTATCATTAATTCAGAATCAACCTGCAATGACCTGAAATATTATTTTTCTCTTATTTTTGTTAAACTAAATGAATGAATTTCTTAAGACTCCTTTGCACCTGTATAAACAGCCTTTACTGGTAACTGGTGTTTGATGGCAGTGGAACAATTACATAACATCATTTTATAAATTCCATACATGTAATAAGCAGTTGCATGCTTTTACAGATCAAGCAGACATTAGGCAACATTTGCATTCATTATAATGTTTACTGACAAGTAAGAAGGTTATGTGATTACTTCAGTTTGTTTTTTGAATTACTCCAAAGGTTATGAATGGATTTGCATTAAAATTGTATCGGAGGCGGGGGCCTGGCCCAGCTTTGAAAGATTTCACTTTTGGATTTAATCTGACTCAGGATACTCTGGATTTTTTTCTTTTTTTCCCTTTTCTTTTTTTTTCTTTTTTTGGTAAAAACTGATCCAGCTCCATATATTCTTCTGGTTTAGGGCGTCAAAACTCTGGAGTTAAGGCCTAGAAACAGGCCCCAAAACAGGCACAAAGACATGACGAAAGGGGAGGACAGGACTATATAATGAGACACAGGGGGTCACAATCAAGTCAAGCCAGAGTCTTGAGCAGACACAAGACACAAGTGGAAAAAAATCGTTCGAGTTCCAGTGAAGTTACGGGGGGGGGACATGACTGGAGACATGGGGAAAAAATCTGGAAAAATCAAAACAGGAACAAAAACTCAACAATAAACAGGCATTGTGGGAGCAGGACAATACACCGGAACGGAACAAAAAACAGGAACACAAAGATTGTAAAACAAAATGTGCACAAAACACTGGCGCACAGGGAGCAGTTCATCAATAATTCAGGGGACCAACCCGGAGGATGGCAACACGGGAGTCCAAAACAGTTTGGTTCCGGAGGCCGACCGTGCGGACGGCAACGGCGGCGACGTGGAAACAGTTCAGGGGGCCGACCGTGCGGACGGCAACGACGGCAATGACGGCAATGACGTCTAGAGGCCCAGAAAGTGCCCGCGATGCTGAGGTGCTGGACGTACCTTGGACGGCGGTGTAACAACCGCAGGACCAGAAGCAGAGGCCGGACCAGGCGACGCCGAAGCAGAGGCCGGACCAGGCGACGCCGAAACAGCTGCGGATGGTGACACTGCAGGTGACGGCTGAACGGGCCATTCGGACCCTCCAGCAGACATGAGGAAGGGCTGGCCGGGCTCACCAGAACCCCCAGCGGACAAGGTAGATGGCGGCGCGGGAGCCGCAGAGTGCTTGATCTACTCACTCGAGCCTCCAGCAGGAGCAGATGCAGGGCCAGAGGGTGTCGGGACCCCTGACTGAACATTAGGCTGACTAGGTGGGTGAGTGTGTAGCTGACCAGGGAACTGAAGTACTACAAGGGACTGAACTGAAGTCTGAACTGGCACAGGGGACTGAACTGATGGCTGTAGTAACGATTGTGGTGAGAGTGGAGTAGGTGGTGGAGTAGATGACTGCACAGGAAACTGAACTAGAGGTGACTGCACAGGAGACTGAGCTAATGGTTCTGGTGCAAACATAGCTGCTGATGACAGAACCAATGGCTGAGCTACAGGGAGAGGGGACACTGAAGACGGAGTTATGGGTAGCGGGGATAAGGGCTGTGCTGCGGGCAGCAGTGACGATGTGGAGGTGTAACGGGTGGAGGAGTGGCTGAATTGGCTGCGGGCCGGGCGGTTAATGGCTCAGCTACAGAGTGCATTAATGGCAGGGCTATAGGTTGAATGACTGACTGAGTAGCAGCCTGAATGGCTGAGTGTAGTGATGGTTGTGGTGGAAGAGAAGCAAGTGGTAGTGTGGATGATGGAGCTAAGGGCGATTGAGTGGAAGACCGAACGGATGACTGAAGTGATGGTAGAGGTGAAAATGGAGCTTGTGGTGGAGATAACGACTGTGCTAGCGGGGACACAGGAGACGGAGCTAGCGGGGACACAGGAGACGGAGCTGCTAAGTGAGCTTACCACAGTTCTTTGCATTGTTATGGCGGGAGGAGCATGAGGAGAACAGTCTTTTAGATCACCCAAATGGGAAATTTTGGTTTCAAAGGAAACAGTCTTTTTCTTCTCAGCCATAACATAATCAGACCTTGGGCCTTCAGACCCAGTAAACTGTTCAGTATCACTTACACTCACCTAAGGCGTTTGCTCTGGTGAAGTCCTGGGTTCCGTCCGTGGCAATTTTCGCTGCCTGCGCTGCTGCTGCTTCCCCCTGGAAATGGGAGTGGAGATAGTGGTGGTTGCCGGTAATGGCAGAGAGGTAGAATCTGACTCCTCCTCTGACCATATTGCTGTGAGAAAAGAGGCAGGTGAGCGGTGGTCAGAGCTGGACGTGGATGGTGAAGAATTCCGCGACAGTGGCGTGGAAACCCCCTTGCGCTTTAATGGCCACTGCTGCATTGCAGAGAGCTCCATCTGCTGCTGCAGCGGTGGTGGCTTCGGCGCTGAATACCGGGAGCGGGCGAGAATGGCTAACTCTCGGGCTTGCAGTACCTCCCGGGCCTCGCGCACCATGTTTATTGAGTCCATAAATCCTCCGAGTTGACCAAAGTGGGCGTTCCTCTCGAGGATGGCTTCAATGGCTTTGATTCCTACTGTCACGGCACGGACATCATCAGTGTGGGAAATCTGCTCTACCAGACCTTGGATGCAGGCCAAATCAATTTCCCGGGCGGAGCCTGCTGAGTCCATGTCTGGTCGCGTCGTTCTGTCATGAAGCACTGTGTGGCAGGCAGGAGTTGGACCCAAAATGCAGGACTCAGACACAAGGGATGAACTCAAAACCACAGCTTTAATTGCTGGCACGGAAAACGAGTATACAACGCAAACTAAACTAAACTGGGAAATAACAAATTAACACACAGGGAGATCCACACAGCATGAGGGACGACGCAATACTGAGTCAGAGAAACACAGGGTTTAAATACACTGGGAAGTAACGAGGGGAATGAGACACAGGAGGGCACAGCTGGCGAAACAAGGAAGCAAAGCAGGACACATTCACATAAGACATGGACCTTCAAAGTAAACAGGAAATACACAGAGACACAGACCAGAGGTGGACAGAAAAGCACAGAGAAGCACGAGGGAGAGCACAGACATGACGGGCTGGGAAAACATGTAATGTAACACAAGCAGGGGAAGCTCAATAAACTAAGCAACTTAGGACCGATAAATTAACTCCAAGAATAACAAATGAACTTGACATGAAACAGGAACACAGGAAAACTAAGAGCGCTGGGTCGAATGACCCAGGATCCTGACATAAACCTTCTGTTTGTGGGAGGTAGACAGTCAAGGGGGAGGTAAAGATGATTGTTTCACACAGGATGAACTCCTCAATGAAAAATAAATAAGGACTACTTTGAAGTGTAAATTATACAAAACTACTCCAGCAGAATCCAGGAATAATAAAAAGAGAAATGAACACAGCAGCTGCCATTTAAAGACACAAAGACAGTGGACCTCCAGCAATTTTTGGACATTACTTAACAGTACCGCTGAGACAACACATATATGTGTCTCTTTTTTTTTGTTGTTCACTTAAGCACAGAATAAGAGAGAGACAGAGACCAACTAAACATAAAAGGTGACTGAAAGAATAAATCTGTTTGTGTGGGTATTTTACCAAATTGGAACTATGGTGTTATAAGCCCACTGGGACTGCACAGCTAGACTTGACGAGCACTTCCCCCGAGTGTCAGCTGTGTTATTCAGTGTGTGACAACATAAGAAAAACAAAAAACAATTAAAAGAAATGATATATCATGTTTACTTTGTATAATTACAGCAGTGGCAGCACTGATAACTAGGGATGGGTACCGGTATCCGGTGCCATGATGGCACCGGTTCTGACATAAACGGTAGTAACCAGACCGAAAAGCAGCGCACATTTCGGTGCTTTATTTCGGTGCTTTTTTTCCTGAGCTGTGATACACTTTAGATTCTAGCCAATCATTTTACGTTTCCGAGGATAGTAGGCGGGTCCAGGTACGTACGTTCTTTTAGAGCAGAGCTACAGATTAAAAATGCCCAAGGCGAAGCGGTCAAAAGTCTGACTGTACTTCACAGCAAAATATGCAAACTCAGCAGCAACAAGTGCTTTAAGCTGATACTGTGATACTGTCAAAGGAGGTAACACCTCAAATCCGATGAAACACCTGGCGACGCATAGTGGGTTTTTTTTGTTTTTTTTTAAAAGCTGAGAAATGCACCGTATTTGATAGCTTGCTGTGAGACCTCACACCGAGCACATCTACTGCGGGTGTGGTGCCTGTTATCGGACCCGGAGTTAGCAACATCCCCCAAAAACCCGAAGAGGAGAGTCCTGGCCCCTAGCCCTGCCAGTGTAGCAGAAATGATGATGGATGATGATGCAGCAGCAGCCGTTCTTCTCTGCATGAGTAGCTTAATGCTGTTCGTGTGTAATTTACGTTGAGTAGGCTAACCACGTTATTACATTAATGCATGCAAGGTGAACTACCAAACACCGTAGTAGTTACATGCGGCTGTCCTCTTGTTTGATGGCAGATACTCCCTTCACCCTGGCCAAAAAGGCTAAAATGACCAAAGAAAAAGTGGAAAACAGTTAAACATGAGAGGTTTAGGACAAAGTTTGTGTTTTTTCCATTGTTTAAGCACTGCTTCCAGCCAAGAGTGATACCATATATGCCCCATAGCTGCAGAAAAGGCTAACATTGTTATCTTTTTACAAAAAAACAGCTAAACATGAGAGGTTTTTGGACCAATTTTGTGTTCTCCATTCTTTAAGCACCGGTTTGAGCACCGTTTGAGCACCGGCACCCTTTCAAAAGTACCGATTTGGCACCGGTATCGGATAAAACCTAAACGATACCCATCCCTACTGATAACCCCCAAGATAAAGAAGACACTATTTTGGCTGCTCTCTCATTTGCAAGGGGTTGATATTCCTCAGTAGCTGCTTTATTCAGGTGATGAATGCTGAGCTTGTATGATGTCAGCCGTCAGAGTTCAATGGTTAAACCCTTCTCATCGAAATTTCTGCACAGAATGCAGAAACACTCTCACAAGATGATTCACGTTTTTTTGCCTACTGCTCCCTAGCAGCAACTTCTTTAAAGGCTTTAAAAGCCAGAAAAGTCCAGAAACCAATGATGATGTTGCAGTGGATGGCTATATCCATCCCTTACACATATATAATGATGTTGCTCTTATTCGGGACCGCTACATCGATCACTACGGCCGTCTTCTTCTTTTTGTCTACCACCACTATGTCCTGTTGGTTAGCCACCACCATTTTGTCCGTCTGTATCTGGAAGTCCCACAGGATCTTAGCTCCACCACCCTTGGGGGCATCTCCCATTTTGACCTCGGGACTTACAGGCCATATTCAGCACAGATGTTTCTGTATACTATGCCGGACACTTGGTTATGGCGTTCCATGTATGCCTTGCCTGCTAGCATCTTGCACCCTGCTGTTATGTGCTGGATTGTCTCAGGGACATCTTTACACAGTCTTCACCTGGGGTGCATGGTGTCTGGTGTGATAGACCCCAGCCTTTATGGATCTTGTGCTCAGAGCTTGTTCCTGTGCTGCCATGATTAGTGCCTCTGTGCTGTCTAATATTACATTACGATATATATATACACAGGGCTCTAGAGTGCGACCAATTTGGTCGCAAATGCGACCAAATTTTTCAGTGGTGCGACTAAAAAAAATTTTTTGGTTGCACCTGTGCGACCAACTGTTCGGGTAGCAAAAAAAAAAAAAATCTGCAACCTTCCCTGTGGTCAACAACAGACACACATTTTGCCCCTATCGTGGACTAAACCAATCAGAGATAGTCAGGGGCGGGACCTCTCTGATTGGCCGTGGTCCAGTTGAAAGTGCAGGTGGAAGTGGGAGGTGAGTAGCTTGAATAAAGCGATATCAATTCATTAAATCCTGAATCGACTTTTAAATATAACTGTGTTTTGCCAGAAACGCCAGATTCTCAGATTAAAGCTCACAAAACCATTTCAACAACAACCAAACAGCAAATGAGAGCAGGTACACGGATTCCACACAAAGACGTAAACACAGAGCGGACCGACGCATCAGAATCAGCTTTGTCTTTCTCGGCTTTCTCACCCGACGGCCCGTAGACGGACACGCTGTCGGAGCTTAGCGATTCTGATGCGTCCGGTCTGCGCTGTGATTACGTCTTTTTGCGCTGATTCTGAGCTGCAGGTTTTGTCTCTCTCCAACCAAAATTCACCGAGCCAGCAGCAAAAGAAGCAGCAAACTGCGCTTCACATTTGATCAATGCGTCATGAATTTTGCTGTTTTGCTTCCACGACTATTAAAATCACATTCATGCACAGCTAGCTCTCTCTCTCTATACTTCAAGAACAGCTTCCGTCTCCAATCTCTGTTTTCTGTATTATTCATTCGCTTATTACCCAACAGTCTACCGTTGTTCACAGCGCTGTGGCTGCTGTCATTTTCTTTTCTTTTTTCACTTAAATGACCTCGGACAAGAAAGCCTATTTTTTCTGTTATTCAATACTGAAGAAATGGATGGATTATAGAAATCAGTGATGATACCCAGCCCTAGTGAGCAGCCTAGGCACGACAGACGTGGATGTAGCTGTAATAGGAAAAGAACTATTGCTAACTTTTCTGTTAAGTTAAGGCCTGATCCTTCTGAAATTCATAGCCAGTGCTCTGACATGGTGTCATCAATCTTTGAATGCTGAAAAAGCACAGTGTATCCAGAAAAACACATTATATTATATAAATTATTATAAAATTTGTGTACGCCTAACTTTTGTGCCGTTACGCCTAACTTTTTAAAGTTAGGCGTACCGGTACGCCCATGGCAAAAAGTTAGTCTAGAGCCCTGATACATATATACTACTGGTCCATTCTTGTAACAAACTGACTACAAGAAACATGTAAATTAAAAATATGCTTATAATCAGCCTTTTAAATCAAGTGTTATTTCATTATAACTTCACAAATTTGAATGTGATCCATCTACATAATAAGACGGCCCTGTGTAAAAGTCAGAGTCACCAGTCATCTCTTTACATTTTGATAGTAGAACAGGAAATAGTTGCAGCGATTTATTGACACATCTGCAAACACAGTATATAAGGCAAAAGCACAGGTTATACAATTTTATCAAGCTTGAAAGTCATTTTTTGTGTAATCACCTTTTAATTCTTCAACATAGCCTGAACTTTCTTAAGAAAGCTTTCCTGCAATTTCTTTAAGAAATCTTCAGGAATCGTTGTCCAGGTTTCTCGAAGGACATTCAAAGCTCTTCTTTGGATGTTGGCTACCTTTTGTTCTGTTCTCTGTCAAGATGATCCCACACTTCTTCAATCATGTTGTTTGCACTGGCACTGTGTTTGGGACCCTGAGCCATGCCGGTCAGATCCTTTCCAGATGGAATTGCATGGCGGATCAAAATCTGACAGTGTTTTTCAGCATTCATAATTTCATCAACTTTGCCAAGATCCCCAACACCACTGGCTGAAGTACAGCCTCAAACCATGACAGACCCTCCACCATGTTTTACAGATGGCTGCAGACACTCTGTTGTACCTCTCTCCTGACCTCCTCCACACAAACTGACAACGATTTGAACCACAAACTTCAAATTTGGATTCCTCACTCCATCAGACCTATTGGCACTGATTTTCAGTCCAGTGTAGCTTGGCATACCTCAGCCTTTTCTTCCTGTTTCCTTTCCTTAGGAAAAGCTTCTTGACAGCCACTGTTCCACTGAGGCCATTTCCGACGAGGCTTCAGTGAACAGCACCTGGATCAACTAAAGTTTCAGCTGCAACTCTCTCGACTCTCAGATACTGTTCATCTGCTGAGGATAAGTTTTTAACACCTGCCACATCATCTTTTGTCCTCCACTTATCCAGTTTCCTCGATTTTTTTTTTAATGACGCACTGCACAACATGGTGAATAGCTCTTTGGGAATCACCTTCTTGGTCATAAAATAGTATTTCATGTCTGTTTCATTGGTTCAACTAAACAAAATGTAAACAAAGTATGTACTTTTGCAACAGGCTGCAGGTAACAGTGTGTAAATATACCATTTAAGTTTGGATATTTGTAAAGTTGTTATGTGCTGACACATCACAACACTGGTGCCTTTTTTACTACTAGAATGAAAGAAATGGGGGTGGATGAAGATTTTTGCCCAGTACTATATAAGAAAAGCCTGGAGGAGGAGCTAAATGATTCACTTTAACAACTGATTAAATTCCTTTTTAAATACCATAATTTTAATTATCGCGGTGTCTTTATAATATTCCGGGTTTATGTACAATTAAAAAATTAAATCCATCCATTCCTGATTAACTGCGACAAATAAGCTGCAGGCACAAGCACTCATCTTCACGGCAGTTTTTACAGCTTCAAACGGTAAAAATAAACACACATTCCTTTGACCGTGTATGAAGATGGCTTCAAACTCAAATAATGACGAGCACACAGTGGAGTGAGAGAGTCAGAAACAAAGACAGCAAGTGAGAAAAATAATGAAGTGTGTGGGAGTGTTTTTACATCTATACTAACTCAGGTGCTCTATCTTAAAAAAAAGAGAAAAATATGCTAATATAATCATCACATTTTGAACCTACGCAGATCTGACTGTAAATATTTAACCAACAATGAATATTCAGATCAATCTTTTTTTTCCCCCTCCGGTTGTGTGTGTCTCTTGAAGATGTGAAGGTGTGAGGAGCACTTCATTTAGCCAAGTGCCCTCTTTTAATAGTCTGCCAAGATACCGTGCTAATTAAAACACACATCCAGCAGTTCAAACCAGGTTCGCGGTAGGTGTTTTTGTTTCAGAAACAGTGAGAGCAGTTAGTTAATGCCAGTTTAGGACTGTCACTGCGCTGCATTTGAATATGAAAGGTGAATTTTAATAAAAACTCACAAGATGTGCCTCTGCTTGAAAGTGTATCATCAAAAGTATTCAGCATACAGATAAGATATCACTCTATAACATGAATAAATGTAAAATAGCTGTCAGTCTGCTTACAATTAAAGAAGGACATAAATGAGCTGAAACGTGAAGCCAAATGTCTCAAAAGTATCCCAGAGTTTTTTTTAACTAGGACTCCAAGTCCAGAAACACAAACACACCTCTGGGTTTAGCCTCTGCTGACAGATAAATCATGCTACCAAACTGTATACTCATGCATGTCAGAGGTATCAATGTGCTGTTTTCCCTTTGACCTGCCGATCAGTCTCTGATATTTTTCATATGATTAAATTAGCCCTCATGCGCCTCCCCAGAAATGTAGCATGGTCACGATGCAGACTGCAGCTGTGAATGGTTACTGATGTGCACAACCCCTCTGTAGAACATAATGTGATCCATTATGGGATGTTATTCTATCTAGATTCCACATAATGCTAATGTAATTTGCCAGTGTAATCTGCCATCGCCTTGTTTTCATACCTCTGCTATTCTGTGCATGAACTCCGTCTCTTGTCTGCACTGCAATAATTAAAGTATTCATTTTGTTCCATCTCAAAAATGATCTTCTCCGTTTCACTCCTAGTTTTCTGAAGTAAGAGAATCAAGTCAGCAGCATGGAAACCCCGCTACCAATTTGTGTTTTGGAGGTGTAATTACAGAGCCATGCCCTGTCTTAGATAAAATGAAATAAACTGCAATTCAGCTTCGCTCGGATTTTATTTGTGCAAAAGAAATCTGTGTCCAGTAACCTGGAGAATTTTGTCTCAAGACTTGTTTGAAGGCGATAGAGGGTCCAGTAGGCGCTGCAGAAGGAAATGTAAAAGCTATTAAATGCTAGTCATTTTATTATAGACATAAATTGAATTTCCCATTAAAGAAAAGTTAGAAATTATAGTTCAGTCAGAACCCCTGTAGTTAGAAGTTGCCTGTTATTTCCTTCTGCAGTCATTTTTATATTTGTCGTCATTGACTTCATTCTGGGATCTTCAAATGCATTTACGAAAAAATTGCCTAAACTTACACCATCAAATCTCCAGTCGGGCCTCCTTTTTGCTGCTATGTTTATAATCACTATAAATAAAAGGGTACTTTCTATTCAAATGCTGCTCTCACATTTTTTTTTCCAGAAACTCAAAAGCCAACTGCTCTCTTTCATTTTTGTGTCTTTAACACGCTGCACACACAGACAGCATGAAAAACACCAACTTATCAATTAATCATCTAAACTTTTCTGCACCATATCGATGCGACTGTTTGACAGAATAAAACCAAGTTAAAAAGTAAAAGAGACAGATGGTGATGCAGATCTAATGATGGATTCACTCTCTACTGGCCGACTGAGAGGTCTGGACACACATCACACACACACACACACACACACACACACACACACACACACAGCTCCTCCTCAGAGTGGTCAGGCATGAATAGCAGCCTTATCCATGCCCCAGTATAATAGGGCCTGTGGGAAATGATTCACTCTTCTGTTTATGTGTGTCTTGTTTTCCACAATTTATTGAGTCACAGTAGAAAACACATGATTATGTGTGTGTTGGTAAGCAGAGGGTACCTGTGCAAACTTCCTTGTAGGTGGGGTTAGATGTGTAACCCCCAGAATAGCCCACTTGGGTAGAATAAACTCCTTTTTGCCTCCAAAACTTCCTCTCTGCACCCCAGAAGCAGCCCATACCTTCGAGGGGAAAAAATAAATAAATAAATAAAACAAATAAAACAAATAACAGCAGTCTTTAACAACCAATCCAATTTAACAAGACAGTAAAGACCAGGTCACACCATGCATCACATCTGTGGGAGTATTTACTGACTTGAGTCCCTCATTACCTTCTGTTGGCAGAGAAAACTCACAAAGATTCAGATGTTTGACTTTGATGTGAGCATTTACATGAAGAATAAAGGCAGACAAATACAGAAAATGAGATGCCGTTTGACTGGGAGTCGAGTTTGTACGGTGGATGGTAAATTACTTATTTTCTTCTTTCTACATTTGTTTCTTTTAATTGTTTTTTCATGTGTCATGTAATACGGTTGGAGATCCATTTAGTGTAGTCAATAGAAAATCATAAATCTCATGACGTGGATTTGATAGGAACTGTTTGCGTGCTTTAGACCAAACTGTGGATGATGAACACAAACAAAAAGAAATACAGAAATCAGAAATAAACTGCAGGTTACATGCATAACCCCGGTTCTCAGACTTTTATAGTAAACCCATATTTACAGAGTCTTATATCCACAGCTAAAAACTACAAACTTTATTTTACTTGCATAACTCCAGTTTTCAGATTAGCATGATACGACGTCTCACTATGGAAGAGACATCCACTGTGTAGAAATGGACAAAAGTGAGGGGTGAAAAACAGCTTTTTCTGAATGTGGAAAGAAAGACACATTCAAGTAACTTTGAATACGGCATGATTGTATGTGCCTTAGTATTTCAAAAATTGCAACTAGGATTTTACCCCACAACCATCTCCAGGGTTTACAGAGAATGAGCTGAAAATAGGAGAATACCTAGAAAATATCCGTCCAGTTCTCTAGATAAAAATATCTTCTTGATGCCAGAGATCAGAGGAGAATAGTCAGATTGCTTTGAGCTGATCGAAGGGAACGGTAAGTACAATAATCCAGTAGGATCTGGTGGAACCATCATCATGGATTTGTGGCCAACAAATCTACAGAAATTGTGTAACGTGTTCGTGTCAATATGGATCAAATGAGGAAAACTTCCAGCTCCTTGTTGAATCTGTGCAATGAAGCAAATCTGGTACTAGCAACATGAAACAGTATAATTTATATATGTATGCATGTGTTTTATTTTTATTTGCAATGCTAATTTTGTAGGCTAACCTTATATATGTTTTGTCTTATTCTGGAAGGTGAATTACACAAATTATAAGAGAAGAGAAGCAGAGTGTTTGCAGCTATAGGTCTAAAAACAACAGTGCAAGAAGAATAACTACAAAAATTGAATCTGGTGTTATATAGCTAACTTAAATTTCACAGATATATCCAGGAATGGTAAGGATGCAGCAACTAACCCCGTGATGAAATATATTCAGATTAAAAATGCAAAAATCTGGGCGTAACATACAAGCCTATGGCTGTGAGTTTTAAAAGCAAGCCTGGTTCATAACTGGAGTTTATTTTTCAGCATGTTTTCAATTAATTTTCAGCATTACATTGGGTGACTAGTCTAATATTACATGTAGAGAAGAAGTAGGTAGCTAATGCTTCATTTATGCTTAAGTTCATGTGAGTCAACGTGACCATCAATAGGAAGCCCTCCACTTTCTGTTTGTATGTGTACATGACTATATTTTCCCCTTTTTGTGGCTTGTGCATGTACAAGAAATACTGAAGTTAACAAGGCAGTAAAGACTGAAATTGAAATCACTGAAATTACAATTACAATAAGCTGCAATGCAGGTTTTAGGTCATATCAGCATTTAAGCTAAACTGCATCAATTTCCTTGTATGTGTTTGGAGACACTTACCAAACATGGCCATCTCTGTTCCCTCTGGAAAAGGTGGAACAGTCCTGTTTCCATTCACATCATGTTTTTCTGCAGGAGCAAGTGACAAAGAAAGAGAAGGTATGAGAATTAAAAGATAAGAACCAAACGGCTGAAGACCGGCTCTATTCTCTGCTTCAGTTATGTTGTTATCTGCAGTGTGGTCATTGTTTACAGACACTGAGAGGATTTATTCATTAGATTTGCACCACTGGTACATGTTTCCCAACATGTTAATGTCTTCCCGAATCCAGTATAGGAGCAAAGACCACTCTGCGTATGCCAAATCAGACTTTATCTGTAAATGTAATTAATATTCATGCCAGTATCATTTTAAAATAGCTGTTAAACAGTTTTTATTGTAGCCAGCTATCATCGGGGAATTTCTTTCCAAACGTACAGCACAATTTCAATAAAAAACATGCTTTTAACAAGACTGCACCACCAAAATACACAAGATGTAGTACACACACACACACACACACACACACACACACACACACACACACACTGAGTGACCCACTTAGACAGTGGCGAACAGATCTACATAATTTCATAGCAGCTGCATTCACTCCAATCAGCACAGAGCCAGAGGTGCACAAGGACCCATTTGAGGCCACCCAGCCACCTGGCTGGGCTAACACACATTAGCATTAGCATGCTGGAGGCTGCATGTGTGTGTGTGTGTGTGTGTACAGATGGCTTGCTGTACAATGCTGTGGGGGAGGGAAATGGATTAAATTAAATGTGATGATGGAGGAGAATGAGAATAAACGTAACATCTGGATCCCCCCTTCTTACACCCTCCCCCGTTTTCACAAAAACACGCAAACATACATGCACACACACACACACACACACACACACACACACACACACACACACAGTCTTCACGCGTGATCACATAATTGACATGAGGGGCAGCATGCCTATAGACAAAAGCAGCCAGATGGACTGCCAACCAATCAGCAATGCGTGCGCACACACATCAGAAAATGATTTTTGATTATCAGTTTTTACATTTTGCACTTGGTGTTCTCAGATTTTTTTTTTCTTTTCATTTTGTACAAACACAAAAAGACACACTTTATCACAATCTGAGCGAATGAGTCGTCCTTGTTTGTCTGATTACATGAGCAGCTTTTCATCCTGTGTCAGCCCAACAAAAATCTTCAGACACTTTCTCATCTTCCTCTGGATTCTATTCTCTTATATATGTTTTGTCTTATTCTTCTGGAGGAAGGTTTGGAGCTGCAGCCATCTCCTACCCTGACTGGGAGTTTGGAAATGACTGCACCTCCTTGCCTTTACTCCCTTTACTATCCTACTGTTCGATTAGTATCCCATTGCACAATATCCCTGTTGTTCCTAATGTCCAACTGTGCACAAAATTTGCAATTGATACAAGCTGAAAAAGCTGCTGTGTGTACAGTGACATAATTATTTGTTCAAATGTTTAAATATGATGTAAAGTGAATGTATAATAAAGAATAAAGCGAATAAACTATTTTTTTGGATATTTTCTATGTATTTCACAAATCAAATCCAAATTGATCCGATTTAATTACCAACCTTAGAATATTGACAAAAAAAAGAATTTTCTAAATTTGAATGGTTGACTATAATATATATATAGTCAAGCAATCTTATAGATTTTCTTGCATATATCCACATTTCTATCCTCTGCTATAGCCACAAGCTGTGGGTAATGACTGCAAGCATCAGCCTGCAGATGCGAGTGGTGAAAATGAGCTTTCTCTGAAGGGTGCCTCGGCTCAGAAAGGGTGAGGCGCACAGTCAGTTGGGAAGGGCTCAGAGTAGAACTGCTACGGTAATTATTAGAGGTGGTTCAGGCTTCTGAATATGATGCCGCCTTGGTGAGGTGTTTCAGACATGAACAACTGGAAGGAGAGCCCAGGACACTCAGCTGACCTGGCACCACCTCATTTTCCTCACAGAAGACCTGAAGGTGGTATCTGGGGAGAGGGAGGGCTGGGCATGTCTGCGTTGACTTCAACCTCCACCACCCCTAACCCAGATGAGGAGCAGAAAATGGATAGATGGATATCAGGATGGCTCAGAATGGCTCTTTGGGTGTGTCTACAAAATTATATTACACTACAGTGAAGGCAGCAAGACTGTATTATATTATCTTCACTAATATCTGTATATTTTTTGTCATTATTGGAAAAATAGATGATGATGATGGATGATGGATGCCTGACTTAATAAAAGCCCGATTATCAAAACTGCTTAAAAAATAATTTCCTTTGGGCTCTCACTAAAACCTTTTTGGAAGATGTGTAAATTCCCATTGTGAAGGAAAAACCCTAAATATACAGCATTTTGCCCTGCAGGAACCCAAACGTTGTCTGTTGGCTAATCCACAGTGTAATCCAGTGTGCTGATACTGGGTGCCTTCTTCTGTCTTAATTGGACAGATGCTGAGAGATTTTTCATCTGAGATGCCCCAGTTTCCAGACACCGGAAAACTGGATTTAAACTCTAGAATAAACGCTGGTAACGGAATGATTTTTGGCACAAAACCAAGGGAGTTGAAAGTCATAAAAATCATCACAAATGAAGCTTTAATCCAAAAAGCATCAACCTTCAACAACCTGCAAATCCCTGTGATTTCAAATGGAAATTTAAGATCCTGCACCTTAATACTGGTACACATTCAGCATCCCCTTTCCTCCTCCTCCCACATTATCCTGTGTGTGTGTGTGTGTGTGTGTGTGTGTGTGTGTGTGTGTGTGTGTGTGTGTGTGTGTGTGTGTGTGTGTGTGTGTGAGAGAGAGAGAGAGTGTTAGTAATGGCTGCCTTCAGGGACCAGCAAAGGCATGTTCATTACTGGCTACACACAAGCACACACAGATACATGCGCGTGTGTGTGTGTATCGCACACGCATGCCATACACACACACAGACAGACACACACACACACCAAGACACTGAAAGATAAACAATTTAAATGTAAATGTCAGTGGGAAAGACAATAAATTCAGACAGAATACTAATGAGAGTAAAAGCTCACTGTGTGTGTGTGTGTGTGTGTGTGTGTGTGTGTGTGTGTGTGTGTGTGTGTGTGTGCGTGCGTGTGTTTGTTTGCGTGTTATAGAAAAAGAAAGATAAAGAAAAAACAAAGCTCTGAAATGTAAACACCTTTCTTAGTAACAGCTGTTGCAAACACACACGCACACACACACACGCGCGCACACAACCACACGCACACACAACCACACATGCACCAGCCCATTTGTTTCTTGAAAGATTTGAACAAGAGCAGATAATAATGTGTACCAATAAGTTTGCAGGATATATTTAAACTCAGATGAGATAGAAAAAAAATCCGTTATTTATTATAAAATTGCACTACAGCTTTTATAATTTCACTGCACAATATTTGTTGTTTGGCCTGAGCTCTGCAAAAGGACTGACTTGAGTTTTCACAAAATCGGTGCAGCAATTCTGCTCATTTTAAAAAATGTATTCTGCAGTGACAAATCAATTGCACACTGCTATTTAAGCTGCTTTTTTCCACACATTTCCCAGGCAGGGCTGATTTTTAATGCTCACAAGGTTCATGTTTTAGTTCAAATGACACCCAGATACAGTAACTGCGCACACTTCAAAGTATTGTTGAAATTATGCTCACTGGTTTGCTTTCCTGCTTCTGCATGCTGCACTTCAGAACCTGAAACAAAGCCCCACACCCTACAATTTCCATCAATCCTTACCAATAAAAATAGAGCCAAGTTGCCACCAAGTTCGTCAACAAATTCCTGTTTTTTAATGCCAAAAATATATCCATTCAACTCAGATTGACTTCACATTTTTCCTCTCTTCATCTTTGCCCCACTTGCAGTAGATCCAAGCCACAAATGGGACCTGTCTCCTAGTTTCAAATCCACTGGTACCGACCATCCAAGAAGTTTGTGCTTTAGTTCTCATGGGTGAAGTTGCAGCATTGTTACCAAACACTAATTAGCAGATGTGTGTCTGTGTATCTATTCAGATTAGTCAGCTAAGAACGACGGCTGTTGTTAGCTGATAAATTACCAATCCATTGTCTCATCCAAATATGTTAATATCTGGCTCAAAAAACTAATATGATAGCAGTCAAAACACAGAGGCTTCAAAATGAGGTTACAGTGGCTACACCCACCTTATATATGTAGAATCTTTAGAAATATAAAGTACCAATAGAGTAACTACATCAGTTAGTCTATTGTTTTTAATTAAAATAATTCAGGAACCATAGTTTACCCTACAATACCTGCTCTGCAGCCTTTAAAAATATTTATTATTTCTTTCAATGTAACCTTTATGATCTTGTGAGTTTAGAGCTTTACCACAGCATTTATAATACCGCAATTTATGTTTAAGATATTAATGTGTATAATATTCCCAGTCCCACACAATAATACAAATCATTTGACATGCCAGAATTAAATTCCTCTTCTACTTAGTGCCAGCCATGCCATTTCAATTCCAGATTTAATATGAAATCATCTCAGAATGCAACAGCGTGAAAAACAAATGAAAAGGAATGAAATCTGGATCGCCCCCCCAACAATTTCCTTTCTAAACTTACAGGACTGCGGGGACACTCAAAGTGAAACATGCTTCCTGATTTAATTGTTGTTTGTGCTGTAGACTGTTTAGAGATGAAGAGCTAAAAACTAAGGACATTCCCCCCTGTTTCCACCAGCCAATCGCACCCTGGGCGTATCTGTCGGGACTGAAAAAGAAAACATAATAAGAAACTGCCTTAAGTGTGCATTTTTTGTAATGGCTATCAGAGGGCAAGAAAACGTATAGTCCTATGGAAGTCTACAGACTGACCTCAGCAAAGACTTTCCTGCTGGGTTTATGGTCACAGTCAGTAATTTCATACTGAAACACTGAATTTATTTTAATTTTTTCTCAATGTAAGTATCAGAAAGGAGGATTATCCCAGATATGTTCATTGGCTAACCACTTCTGACTGACCAGTCTGACTGCTTGTCACATTCAGTTTCATAACACCAGGACAGTGATGGCTTCAAAACGAGACTTCAAAAACTAGTGGGTGACCTCACAATGGCAATTTTCATACTGTTACTGGAATCAGTATACTGGTGTGTATAATCACAGGTGCGTGCACCAAGGAAGAGCTCATCAATGCTGTGGTGCCCAATATGTGTTCATGTATTGCATTTAAAAAGTCAAGCAACAAGCAGTAGCAGACATATTATGGGACTAAAAACACACAGACTATTTTCATTCTCATGCTTGCCTGACTTTGCGCGCTGATTTAAAGAAGACAAAACAGACTGCAGATTGTTTCTGCTCCGCATCTTGTTTCTGTGTTTATTCAAGACAGTTTCTGACTGTTTGCACTAATTTTCTTTTATTTAGTGGTAAAGAGCAGCGAAAGAGGTTAGAAAGCACTTCAGGGCCCTTCACATCAGAGACCCACTTCATTTTAGGTTTTGTGTGTGTGTGTGTGTGTGTGTGTGTGTGTGTGTGTGTGTGTTTGTGTGTGTGACTAACCAGCCTGCCTCCCGGTCTCTTCTCCCGCTCCCTAAATCCTGTCACAATAATAAGCCTGATCTCAGGACAGGCGTTTATCCATGGTGACATCTGTGGCACACACGTTCACACTCTCCATTAGTGCTGCTCTATTTCAGCTCAGGCCTACGTGTGTGTGTGTGAGTGAAGGCAGCCAGAATCAGCCAATCAGCACTCAGTACATTCCAGTTTATCTCCATGGCCTTTCATCACGCCCTTCATCGCTTTTTAATTTTCTGTAGTGCAGCCACAGATAACAAAAGAGAAACTGATAAAATAAGAAAGAAAAGAGTTAAATAAACCGATCAGCACTGAATTTATTGTTGTGTAATGAGGCTATACTGCGTCATTAAAAGATAGTCACCTCAATCCTATGAATCTGCATGATTTCCATCAGCCTATTCTGTAGAAAATGATGTGACTTTCAATAAATTTCTGCCGATCCGAGATAAACGAGAGCAGAAAATCTCTTACGTCACCCTGCACACAGAGCTGACAAAGTGCTGAGTCAGGCTCTTGCGTCATTGTCTTATATTTTGTAGCTATTTCATCTCCCTTTTTCCTTTACTTGGTTTTCTTTCACTGTTCATCAGCAGCACAATAAAAACCATTATGCTTGAAGGAAGAGCAAACTCCATGTAAACTGAAAGGATTAAAACTTTCCTTGTGTTAATTGAAAGCACGGGAAAAATTAAGACGCAAAATAACACCCAACAAACTTGTCAGATGTTTGTTGGGTGCAAACTTTTTCCAATCAACCACTCAAATCTGTGAGAAACATCCAGTCAAACTTCCCAGACTTAAGACTAGTAGCAAACAACAAAGGAAAAAAAAACTTCTGATCTATGAGATACAGACGTGGAGGTAAAATAGTTCAAGAAGATTCTTGACTCGATGCTGCCTAAAGCTGAGAAGTTGAATTCTCTCAGGATCTTACTGAGGGATCCTGGGATGGAAAGGTGGAGCATGAGTTGGACTGGTTAAAAGAGCTATGCCAAAATCACAGTGTGGGTAACACAGCACAGTTCTCAATTTTAGTAGTTGCCATTAATGGTTAAACAAGCGGAAAGCAGTCAGTAAACAGTAAAGTGCCAAAAACTCTAATGGCCACTTGAGGCTGGCTCCAACAGAGAATCAATCCCAAATCACATGTTAAAATGTCCAAATTAACAGGAAAAACAAACATGTTTACAGCCTGATACAAAATAGTTTTGGTTTATAAGCGTAGTTTTACTCTTCATAGCAACCGAATGTTCTTTTAGAACTCGTCCATGTGAATGGTAGAGTTAGGGGCGTGGCTACTCTGACTAACAGGTATGCAGATGCAGGCAGCTGGAGCCAATCAGCATCTGCTGGGCCTCACCTCTGCTAATCCAAGTGCATCAACTGGACCTTTGCCATGGAGCATGTAATCATCTGACAATTAATTTGAGTTTCCTATGTGTGCCTATCTACCGAATTTTTCGGACGATAAGGCGCCCTGGATTATAAGGCGCACTGTCGATGAACGGGTCTGTTTTCATACATATGGCGCACCGGATTATAAGGCGCATTAAGCAAAACAAAACAGTCAGATAAGTCACACTTTACTCAACTCATTCTTCTTGCTTCCTCCACTTCGGTACCATTGATTCATTAATGCTGAATTCTCTCGTAGCTGCTCTATTCCCATGTTGTTGCAGTATATTAATGACTAACCTCGTATTGTGGATGGATTATCTCAGTTGTTCTCCTGACTGAAGTTTTGGTCCATTTACAGCATCCTGCCATGCGACTGCAATTGTTCCTAACCACTGGGAATCACGTTAACTTTTATCGAGTGGAAAAAAGTTAGCATTCATTCTCCAGCTTTACTGTGTTTATAATAATGGATTGGATTTATATAGCGCTTTTCAAGGCACCCAAAGCGCTTTACAATGCCACTATTCATTCACTCTCACATTCACACACTGGTGGAGGCAAGCTACGGTTGTAGCCACAGCTGCCCTGGGGCAGACTGACAGAAGCGAGGCTGCCATATCGCACCATCGGCCCCTCTGGCCCAGTAGGCGGCAGGGTAAAGTGTCTTGCCCAAGGACACAACGACCAGGGCAGAGAGCCCGGGAATCGAACCGGCGACCTTCCGGTTACAGATACGCTTCTCAACCCCCTGAGCCACAGTCGCCCCACGTATGTATACGTAGCACATCATTATATTGCCCAGAGGTTGGCAACCTGCGGCTCGGGAGCCCCATGCGGCTCTTTAGTCCTTGTAGTGCGGCTCCGCGTGGTTTGGGAAAATAAATTAGAAGTATTTAGCTGAAGTGTATTTTATCTATGTTAGTTCTTTTTTAACTTGTAGTTCTAAATTGGAAGATTGTTGTGATATTGAAATATAAAAATAAAATTATATTCTATTATTTTTTTCACTCAAAATAAGCGTCACACTCGCGGAAGCCGGTGTACCCTCCGAAACGCTGTGCATTTATCGAGACTTTCAACCCCAGGTAGGCCAATTATGGATCTTTGTATCCACATTATGTCAGCAGCTGTTCTCCACCGTGAGCTATGTTAAAAACAAACACCGCTCACGCCTCACAGATGACAGCTTACAGTCCTGCGTAAAGATGAAAGTGACTTCGTACAGCCCTGATTTGCAGACGCTGTGCGCAAAGGTTCAGGAGCAGAAGTCCCATTGTAAACACGGCAGACCCGACGATGTTTGCACGAACAAGCTTTTCACACACAGTTGCTGTACGCATACAGCCGGCTGTAGCTTTGCAGCTCACAGCCCGACACACGCCAACACAACAGCAGAGAGAGCACAGACCTTAAGGCGGCGAGGCGTGATTGCGGGTGTCGCTCAGGTGCGTCCGCCTCCCCTGCAGCGGCGCTGCAGACCACGCCAGGTCTGGTCAGGTAAAATACATATTTAGGCAGAATTTTGCAAATATCTATCTTTCTTTTTTTAGCAGCATAGTGCTTTTTTTCCAATTATTTTTTAAAAGCCAGGCCAAGGCTCCAAAAGCCCAAAGGCAATATAAGGGTGGCGGCTCACAACAGTTGTTGTTTGCTACATGGATCATTTTAGTTCAGCTGGGTGTCTTTCCGTTTGTTATATTTCGTTCAAAATGTGTTAATTACATAAATAAAATATAATTTTCTCTGTAGCACTTCATGGGTTTCATAAGCAACACACCTTAGTTGTTCACACAAAGCATAAAGATAAAAAACAATAATTACAGTGTTATCTTCATTTTAGATGTCAAAAAGTATTTGCAGCTCCCGGTGTTTTCTTTTGCGTGGAAACCGGCTCCAAATGGCTCTTTGGGTCTTAAAGGTTGCTGACCCCTGAGCTTGCCCAACTTCAGTAACCCTGCAAAAGTACATGTTTGGTTTTCTGTCTTCATTTATGTTGGAAGTGGTGGCAGAGCTGTATGTTTTAATTTTATCACAAATCACTCAGTCAGAACATGCTATATCATGCTTAGGTAACTAGCGAAACTAACTTCCTGCTAACTTCGAACTCCATTAAATTTAATAAATCTACCTACGGCAGATGAATGGTATCTCAAAATAATGTGACGAGACATGGCCTTCACTGGATCCATCTACTGTTCGTGAAGCCTCATCAGAAATGGCCTCCATGGAAGGGTGGCTGTTAAGAAGCCATTCTTAAGGAAAGGAAGAAAAGGCTGATGTGTGCCAAATTACACAAGTGGACAGATGTTTCAATGAATATCTGCATCAATGTCTGATTTTCTGCGCAAAATATAAAGAAATTAGGGGTAATTCAACACTTTAGACATTACTATATGTACAAAAATTCCCACATATGTTTGTGGTTCTACAGAAAAAGTCTAAAGATCACTAAAGTATGTCTTCTTCCATTTTAACCTGTCTGAAGAGTGTCTATGCAAAATGTCATGGTAGAAACTTCCAATTACTGCAGTTATTAGCATTTGTCATGTGGTCTTCTTTTTTGTATTTCCTCCAAAATTACTTTTCTCTTTAAAAATGCTGCTGTTTAAGAAATGATTAGTATCTATATCAGTAAAATTGTAGCTAGAAATATTGATAACGCATCAAATTGAAAAAAAATTGGTATCGCCCATCTCCATGAAGAACCCCGCCTCCTCCCCCCTGGAGCTCCCGACTTGACAGTGATAAATGAAGCACTGCAGCTAATGTCTAGCTTGGGGAGATTGGAGTCCACACACACACACACACACACACACACACACACACACACACACACACACACACACACACACACACTCACAGTGAAAAGATTGCTTCTACTGCACTGCAATTAAATCTACAAAGTAACCTCCCCCCACCCTCGCCTCCTCTGATTGCCTGGTTTCTTCATCTTCCTCCTGCTCCCCCTTCCTTGCATCCTCTCTTTACCTCTCCCTCCTTCGCCCATATCTCTCTTTCCATTTATTTCTCCCTGCTAAAGGATTTCTCTCTCCCAATCTATCCGAGCCCCTCAATCAGCTGCTCTGATTGCCGTCATCATTTTTTATAACCGCCCATCATTACAAGCATCAGCGTTACCGTTATTGTTCTGCGGCTCGCAGACATACTGGACATGACAAGGAACCTGTACACTCACTTATTTTTAACACAAGGTTGTTGGAGTCCCCTGTGTATAATGGGGAAATATTACATTTTAGAGGGTAGAGTTTCCCCAGAAGATTATGTAGGCATTGAATTTGTCACGGTCCCAGGTTACAGTGTTGTGTTTATTGAGTTTTGGGTTCCTGTTTTGATTTGTTACTCATTCTTCTCTTTCTAATGTTCTCATTTTCTGGGTTCCTATGTGTCTTGCCTCTCTCTGTCTTCTCTGTGTGTCTGCTTGTTTATCCGCATGTGCTCTCCCATGACTGTCGTCTTTATTAGTGTTGATCTTCATGCATCAGTTTAGTTTTTTCTCTACGTGACTTCCTGTCTTGTTTTTCTGGGCCTCGCTCTAGTTTCACTTCCTGTTATTTCATTCAGTCGGGATTACCTGCTCCACAATTCTTAATTTTATTTGTGTTTGTTTGCCTTTACCTCGTACTAATGTACGAGGTAAAGGCAAAGGAATAGGTAAAGGTAAAGGAATCACAGTGTTTTCCCTGCATCCTGTGTAAAGCCACCTGATTATGTTCTCTTTTCTCCTGGTTACTTCTGCTACTGGTGTCCCATTTTTGGGATTTTGGTTACAAGTTTCCCTTCTGAAGTTTAACACTGCTATCAGCTTTTTGTTCGTTTTGTCTGGACGAGTTCTCAATTCCCCCAAACCCAAGAGAACCAGCAATAAAGCAAATGTTTCGCTTGAAAAATTACAAATCAAGCTTCATATGGAGCAAATTTTCAAACCTGATGTGCAAATTAAAAATATCACAAGCTGATCTGATGTATCGATATCAAAAGTACAGCAATCCAAATTCTGACACTTTCTTTGTTGTATTTTTCTTTTATTTCAGGTGCTTAAAATGCTGCTTTCCTTTATTAACCAATGTTTCATTTATTACTTTAGTTATTTTATTACCATTAATAAATATTCAGGTTTTAACCAACATTTAACGGGGCTCGGCAATTAATTTAATTCTCATTTCAATTACTAATTTGCCTTCTTTATTAAAACAAGATAATGGAGGGAAAAAATAATTATTATGCTGCATTTTGATTTGCAATGATTCCTTCATTTCACCTTTCAGCACATCCTTTTTTTTCTTCTTTTCTTTTACTGCTCCAAAAAGGTCGGCACTGACTCTCCACTGGACTGTGGCAGGTTTGGCTCAGTTCAGATTTATTTATGTGGTTCGTTTTTTTAGTTGATTTGTATTTAAAATTAAACGGCATCCACTAAATGAAAATGATGTCTTATAAATCATCACTTTTCCCAAAGTCTGAGTGACTGCGTTAAAATAACGTTTGGTTAGAAATGTTTGATTAATGCCATAATAGCCTCATTATTTGAATAACTGCAGGGTTTCTGTTAAAGTGGTCACCATAAATGTTTATGGTTTATAATGTGACAGTTATTCAGTTCAATTAAGTTAATTTGCATTAACTTTTTTCTTTAATTGCAACACCATAAACTAGAAATGGTCATCGGAAGTTTCTCTATTCGAGGTTCAAAAACAGTTAAAACTTCACATCTGTCACTGTAGGACAAAACAAGCATGTCCATCTTTACATATATGGATCAAAAGTGGTAACGTAATTGTAAAAAAAAAAAAGAGTTTAATGGGTTAATTGCACAAAATTAAATGTATGTGGTATATGCCAAACACACAACTCAATCAGCCCCAGCAAAACAATTTCTACACCTGAAGGTCTGTTTTCTGTTTTGCACTAATCTTCTTCTTCTTCTAACCTCTGAATCAGTGGATTGACAGCTATGAGTGTAGTTAGAGCGGGGGTGTGGGTTAATAAGCCTCCACAGGGCTCATATATGCGCGTGTGCACCTTCCTGACGGTTCGACTCGATCGATCGCTCAGAGCCATTAGTCTAGAGACAGTGTATGGTGCAGGGAAACTTGAAGCACTTTGCACTGGTGGAGTGCTTAGTGTTTTCCAGACATCTTTATGTCATAGTAATGGTTCTTTGCATTCATACATGCTTTAAGTACATGCTTTGGAGAATTTTGACTGCTGGTTAGAGCAATAATACTAACATGTAGCACACAAAATTAGGCTTTAAATTATACTTTTTACTACAAGATGTAAAAAAGCTTGATTTAAATCAATACATTTATGATATACAGTTATAGCCTGACACAAGCCTGAATTGGATAAACAAAATAAGATGGATGGATGCTGATGATGTAGTGCATACATATTTTATCTTATAAAAAGTTATTTTATTTAATACTAAAACTATTCCTACACTACTGTAAGTACAGGCTGGGTTAAAGCTTTAGTATATCTTCATTTACTGATAAAAGATTGGTGTGTCTACTGCACAAAAGGGGATGTTTTGGGGATGGCTAGGATGGGAATGAGGGACAGCTCAGGTTGAGCAGTTTAGAGACAAAGTTAGAGAGGCAAGGCTGAGATGGTTTGGACATGTGCAGAGGAGGAATAGTGGATACGTTGGACAAGGATGCTGAACATGGAGTTGTCAGGCAGGAGAAAAGAGGAAGACCTCGAGGGAGGTTCACTGATGTAGTGAAAGAAGACGTGCAGTGTGTTGGTGTGACGCAGGAGGATGCTAGGGACAGGGTGAGACAGAGGCAGATGTGCTGCTGTGGCAACCCCAGAATAAACAGCCGAAAGAAGAAGATTTATTTGTAAACATAAGCTGCCGTGGTGATCCACAAACAAAATTTTAATGGAGATGGTTACTGTAAGAGGCATCTTCTTAGCTACATCTATATCTGCATCTTATATCAGTGTAAGGCCAAAAACATATGACATGAAAAAAATCCCGGATAACTAACAGTGTGCAAAGCTAAACAGAGTTCTAGTCTCACAACAAGCCGACATCAGCTCATGATTTCTACATATGGTCATCTGTTACAACATCAAGTTGAGTCAAGTTGAATCAAATTGAATCGATTTGTTTTTATATCAGCACATAAACCAACAGCAGGTGTTAGCCAAAGTGTTGTGCAGCTAAAAAACTAAAAGAATAATTAAATAATAAGGAACATTTTTAAAAAATGCTGGGATGGGAAAACCACAAATAAAACAACATAATAACTCTAGGTTAAAAGTCAAAGATGGGTGTCTATTCTACAAATATACCATTCCCACAGAGCGCAGGAGTACTATTCACAAACTCCTCAGTAGTCTTCCATAACTTGGCATATCAGAAGAAAATGGGCTTTTATGGGGGTGGGTCTTAAAGAGACGAGAGGCAGAATGGCCTGTTTATGACAGATAATGAAATTATAGGCTGGATAAAAGGGCAGTAAAAGTCTTTTTTTTTTTAATCCTACAACAATAAACAAGCAAATGAGCAATAAAAACTGACAGTGATACATTTTTACACCATTTCAACTATCTTTTGTTTTAAAGATAAAAAAGACAAAAGACATTACTAAACTATAAATACAGGTACTCACAATGCCAGCAAACGCTAACTTGTGTCAAATGAGGGGCTGCATTCGGCTTACAGAGAGTGGTGTGAAGAAACAAATTTACAAACGTGATATCTGCTATTCAAAGCCTCATTAGCACAATATCACATCAGACATTTACATCACACTCAAAAAAAAAATCCCTGGAAACATTTGCTGTCAGAGTTATTATTATAGCAAGTTGCAATAATAATTATTTACACCTACAAGCACACCTGGTAATTAAAAGACATCGACACACCAGCTGCTGTGTGTCTGAACACATCTGACATTAAATTCTTCATTAGTCTTTTTGTTACTATTTTCCATCTGTGTGTAGGTGGCGAGAGCGGAGCTAAGACATCTGAGATGAGTCAGGTAGGAGTAGTAATGTCCAGATAACACCATTAAAAAATATTTAGCTCTAGACTTCTGACCCCAAACACGAACATCCCAGTAGGGATTCGCTTTTTGGACAACATATTGCAGGGCTAAGGTTACTAGTGAAGGTAGAGCAGATAAAGAGCGGATAAACTGAAAAAGTTGAGGAAAAGTTAATTAAAATAAATGCAAATATCAACTAGATTGATTAACCTCTAGACACTAGCTGTAAAGAAAAAACAAAGCCAATGCAGTGCCAAACAGTGCAGTTCCTCAAACGGCCTCATGGGCCTGTCTAAAACTCCCACATTAAAACGCTTCATAACTTCACAGCATTAAAAAGCATGTTTACAGACTGGTACAAAAATGTTTTGGTCTCTATGAATAATTTTCCACCTTCATAAAAACTGTACAGGCTTCCTTTTGATTTATAAATTTTTTGAGGGATCTTATTGATCTAGGCTCCAAAAACTTGGCTTCAGGCAAAACTCCAATGTTTTCCATGTTTTATATGTACCTTTATAGTAGAAAGGTACATATACCTTTCTACTTGTATGTATGTATGTTTAAGAATTGTTTGGTGTTTATCATAAATGTTGTGTTCAGCGTGTAAGAATTTCAAATCATACGTGTGGTCAAAGTTTGGAAATATTCACAAATGTGCACGCTACTATGACAATTACAGTTAAATGTTGCTATTATATGTAGACAAGTTGTTTGTTTCAGTCGGAGCCAACAGCTCTGGCCTCTATGGACAGTATCCCCAACAGCTCTCATTCACTCATCAGCCTAATAATTTCTCAGTTATAGCCCAATGAGCATATCTGGGATAATCCTCCTTTCTAAATCTAAAGTTGTGTCCATGCTGGATGCAATTTGCTCGTTGCACATCACTTTGAAGCTGATGGCTGGTGGATTTTCCAGGCACTGGGCCATGTCAATCACAGGTACCCTTTACTCTCATTGGAAGTCACTTAAATCCCTTACCTGGAAGTTTAGAAAAGTTTATCTAAGATTCCTGCCTTCATAATGTTAAAAGTGGTTATGCCACCCATAGTCACTCAAAGTCGCAGGATACCCTTGAATTTCTGTCATCTCTGGTTGTCACATTGCTGCAATGTTCTGCTTTAGAATGTCAAAATTCTAATTTAAGGTGCTGGCATGTTGGCTTTATTTTCTATGGGTCCAGATCATTCAGTTAGTTTATGGGGAATGGAATTTCCCTGTTTTTCTGTCTGTGTTGATCATGCACAGGTATGGCTGCTAACTGAGCTTCCTGATAAATGAGCACTTTCATTGGGATTTCTTAAATTATAAATTATTAAACCGTTTTATTTATCTGCAAGTATTTTATTTGCCTGATCAGCATTATTTAACTGATCAGCATAATAAGCTGCCTCTTAGGCAAGTTTTCCGTGGATGAACTCTACTTCCACGGTCATTGACTGCAGCTGTGAGCTCGGTGTAGCAGCACATAAATGAACCAGTTCTGGGCAGCTGGATGACGAATGCTAGCTGAAGTCCAAAATGGTGAAACTGGAGAACTTCCAACACTGCAGGATGAGACTGTCTCTGTGGACTGCCCCAAGAGCTAGCAAGCCAGCAAAACAACTGATGGGAAATGAAACATGGCGTGGCGGGAAGCACTGGGTAAGCAAGTTAGGAACAGTTAAACTTTCAAAATAAGAGCGAGGGGATTGCCAAATTTGTCATTTGTAAATCAAACACAGATGGTGCCATTCTTTCTAAGGGAGAAAGAAAAAATGCGAAATACACCTGTAGGGCCACACCTTTCAAAGTCTGTATGTAGATGAATGCAGATTAATGTGCAGATTTTACATTATTATATACATCTAAAACTAGGCAGATTTAAATAGCTGCAATTGGTAACTGTATTAATTGAGACCCATCTTTCTAAAGAAAATACCTGCAACCATCACTTTTTCTGGCCCTTTATGCTGAACCTTAGAAAGTCTGAGAGTTTAGGTGAAACAAACCACTAGTTAAAAACGACAAAGGAAATTTCTGAAAACTTAAAAATCATTATAAATTATTTCAGTCAAGGTTTAAGCTAACATTCCAAACAGTCCCAGGCTCCAGCTCGACTAATGTCACAATTTGATACTTTTCTTAGTCCTCTATCATAATAAAGCAAACATCTTTGACTTTTTAAAGTATTCTTGAAAAAAAAAAAGTTTCCATGACTTTTATCACTATTGCAGTTTTGAACAAAGTCCCATAAGTATTCAAGTACTTATTTGAACCCATTATTTCTGATCCTACTACTAGGCACACCTGGTCAGACATGTTAACATGATTAAAAATAAAGTTATAGTCCTACTTAACATTGTAAATACATAGTTCTGTGTAAAGTCTGATTGGATTCACTGTTAACCATGCAAAAGCCAACCAAAAGATCTTGGTGGGTATTTTGGTCTTTTTCTTAGGCTTCTGGCCCTGTTTTGCCTGCTTTGTTTCCTCAAGCTTGATCATCAAACACATACCTGGCTGCTCTTTTTGTGTCTACTCCCTTAAGCATGAAACCTCTTCCCCCAAACAATTACTATTGGTCTATGACGTTTCAAAGCCCAAAAAGCATTGATACACAAACCTCTTGCGCTGCACACAGATGGCCTTCCTCTGGCTACTATGAGAGTCTCTGAAGTCCAGTATCTGGCCTTGTCCAGTTCACAGATGCTGTTTGGCGCTCCAAGAAATACGAATGCTTTATAAACTACTTTTTTAGCATTAAAATCACAGGTCGACCTTTTGAACATTGTAGTCACGCTACACTTTGTCTCCAAAACCTAATCGCGTCCAATTGGTCCAATGCGGAATTTCGTTTAAATAGAGAAAAGGGCTTGTTTGTTTCTGATTTCCATTGACCTCAAAGACGCTTCAGTCCGTTGAAAATACTTTTTCTCTCCCGTCTTTTTGAAGCCGATGCAAAGCTTGTCCCCATCCACCACCACCTTCACCACCACCATGCCTGGACGTTTCTTGATTTCCTCTGGCGCTGCATCTCTGAGCCAGACAGACAAAGGAAGGGAAGTCCTGCCAAGTCTCTCGACTGCAGGCATGGCTTTTTCCTTTCCTCTCTGCTCCCTCGCTCTTTCTTCGGCTCTCTCTCGATTGTGGCAGTGTTCCCGAGGAGCCTTGGCGATGCTCCAGCATGTCTGCCACTCCGTCTGAACCTTTCCATCCTACCCTCCATCCCGATCGTCCTTTCGCTGTGGACCCCCGCCCCGCTAACCCCTCCACTCCCACATCCTCCTTCCCCAGTCCAACCCCCTCCAGCCTAACCAAAACATTAAACACACTCCAAAAAACAAAACAAAAATTTACATTCAACTCATTTATAATCAGTCAAATATTTGATTCCGCATCTTTTTCTTTCTCTTCAACCCTTAAACCAAAACTCACTCAGTATTCCGAAAAACTGTTGTCGCCCAACAACCTTTACACTTACCACTAAAAGGAAGTGACCGCGTGTGTCTCTGACTGTGTGTGTGAGTATATGTGTATCTCAGGTCTTTTGTTTAGTGCCAGTGCAGATCTATTCATCATGTGCCAAGACTCTGTGCCCTCACTTGTAGTGAAGAGGGGGCAGGTTGGTGCCAAGTGCCCTGACTGCCAGCTTAGTGCTGCTGTCGGTCTGTTTATGCTCACAGAAAGCTCTCTATCTCACACACACACACACACACACACACACACACACACACACACACACACACACACGTATAAGCACAGTTTTCTTTGAGCCATTTACAAGCAGGAGTGGCAAATATATTTGTAAAGAGGGAACAAAATAAACAGATGTATGGAATATTAAAAGCAAGTGCTAATATGTATAAAATTAAGCTGATATTATCTGATGCTTAATCGGAATATATCTCCCCTTAATATCCTCAAAGTATAGTTGAGCAACATTATTGTCTTATGGTTTATTGTATGAAATATTAAAACGTTTTAAAATTCTACAACATTATTCGGAGGAAATTGTGACATAAAATGCACCTTTTTTTATATACATGAACATGTAACATTCTGTTACATGATATCTAATTTTGCTGTAATTCTATAAAATTATACCTGAATTTTACATACACTACATACATTATTTAAATAGTTTTCTTAGATAAACCTTGCTAGTAGCAGGTTTGACCCCCTTTTCCTTCAGAACTGCCTTAATTCGCCATGTTAAAGATTCAGCAAGGTGCTGGAAAAATTCCTCAGAGATTCTGGTCCATATTGACATCACAGCATCACACTGTTGCTGCAGATTTGTCAACAGGACATCCATGATATGAACAACCTTTTCTACCACATCGCAAAGGTGTTCTATTGAATTGGCATAGCACGTTATCCTTCTGGAAACAAGCATCGGAAGATGGTACATTGTGGTCATAAAGGTGTGGACACAGTCAGCTACAATACTCAGCTAATTGGTACTAAGGGGCCAAAAGTGTGCACAACGCTATCATACAGTACCACCGTCAACAGCCTGAACCAAGGCTTTCACATAGTTTACGACAATTTCTGACCCTACCATCTGAATTTTGCAGCAGAAATGGAGACTCATCATACAAGCCAACGTTTTTACAATATTCTATTGTCCAACTTTGGTGAGCTTGTACTAACTGCAGCCTTAGCATCTTGTTGCTGTAGCACTTGTGTTTCAAGGTTCAACATCTTGTGTTTACATAGATCAGGGGTGTCCAACTCCAGGCCCCAAGGACCGGTGTCCTGCAGGTTTTAGATGCGTCCTTGATCCAACACAGCTGAACCTCCAGGACACTGGCCTTTGAGGCCTGGAGTTGGACACTCCTGACAGGAATATTCTTCTGCATATCTTTGATGTAACTAGTAGTTATTTGATTTACTCTTGGCTTACTATCAGCTTGACCCAGTTTGGCCATTTTCTGACCATTCTCTGTAAACTCTGCAGGCGGTTATGTAGGAAAATCCCAGCAGATCAGCAATTTCTGAAATACTCTGCACAACATCGGCACATTCAAAATCACTCAAATCTCATTTTCACCAACAATATGTAACTATCAAAGGGATTCCCAACATTTCTAACTTAATCATTTTTAAACATGCAAATATCAGAAAATATTTTGAGAATTAAATTGATTATACTGATACTAACAAGTTATCCAAGTTAAGTTGTACCCCAGCTCTTGCAAAATGACAGCTGAAACAGGCAAATGCATCCACAACACTGAATTTGGGCAAATGGTTGGAAAAATTGATGGATGGGTGAATTTTATAACACAATGGATTCAAACTTAAACCAAATATATTGCATAATGTTTAACTGCTGCAACTATCAAAATGCAGTTTTGCTGCAAACTGAATGCAATGTTTGGTTAGTCACTAATAAAGCATCATATTTTATATGTACTGTACTTAAAATTTGAGGAGCTGTTATCAGTTTAAGCAGTGGTTTATAATCTTTGGACCTTGTCAGATTAAAAATCACTTTGTACTTTTGATCCCGTTTAATCTTTCACATATCTGTGGGGCATTTCCACTCTAACTTTTTCAGAATTCAGAATTCAGAGAAAACAAATATCTAATTCTTTGCGAAATACAAACAATCGGAGGATAAAATTACAATATGTAAAATTATGACACTTTTTCCATTTTATTCACTTTCTATTGGTCTGATCTATCTTTAGATTTATCTACCGATGCTTAACTAATCATTAACCAGGTAAAGGCACAGCAAGCTGCAACTGTTAAATATTGTTTACTTTACAAACAATAACTTCACAATGTAATAATAAATCAAGCTTTTTTTTCCTGGCTCAAAATGGGCCTATGAAGCATGACTCTGCACATAAGCATGGTTTACCCGCATACAGTAAAAGTGTTATAAAGCAATATAAAGATATCTTTTGTGATTTCTGCCCATAATTACATGAAAATCTCGATTTTTCCATCACAAGGTTAAATTCTCACACATATTTTTCCTTTTTTAAATTTTACTTCTAATACTTCAGCATTTAAGTTTCCTTATTAGGTGCTGAAATATGTTTACATTCATACATTGGTATTAAATAAGTGAATTATTTACAGACCTCTACATTTGCGGATATTCGTTTTTTCCTCTACCACTGTTAAGAGACTGGGACGCGCATGCGCAGTAAAAGCATACTTTAACTGGGTAGTAGCATGTGTAGCATCGGATAAATTTGCGATTGTTTAACTTAATTACATTCTTATAACTGAAGCTGCTTTCTTCGTGAATGGATGGAAACACCTGGGAAGTAACCCACAGACCATTGTAACACTAAACAAACCAGCAAACAGCTCGTTTCATTTCGCTACATAACGCGGATATGTAGTAAAGTTATATCACAGGGCTAACTTAAGCTAGCCTGCTGAAGCTAACCGGGTCCACTCTTACCAGAGACTTTCATACTCTCAGTCCGGCCGGGCAACGCTGTCTCTGGGGTCGGCATCTGTGCTTTGGAGGCCATATCTCCCATCCGAATGTTGACAAAGTGACGCCAAACGAAAAGGATCCTGGATGGAGAGACCATTGACCCTCAGCACCTCTCACACCCTGCTGCTGCTGCACTAGCTAGCCTTACCTAACAGACACATGGGTTTGCGTAACTGTAAGTGTCGCCCCTTACACAATGATGACTGTAAACAAAACACATTTTGAAAATGTTTTATTGCACACTTACAACATAACATAGTGCATTTCCTCATTGAAGACAAAGTACACATTTTGCCACACACGATGCAGAAAGTGAAAGTTAACTACAAAAGTTTTTCATTGTTTTTATTTGTATTTTCTTGTAAATAACTGGGACCACAATAAAGACGAATTCACCTGCTGGGTTTGTTTTTCATTTCTTCTTGTTTCTGTGAACACTGATGAGCTGTATATTCACCAGTGGCTAAGTTAACATAAAAATTCCTATTATTTTGAATGGAGTTCAGTCGTAGTCTCTCAGATGTGAGCTGGTTTGTAGTTTTATATGACTGGTGCTCCGTCGCTGTTAAATACTAATATGAGAGATTTATGTATAAAGCTGGGGAATTCTTCTGTCACAGGAGCCAATCCACAAAAGTGTAACAAAACAACTTCAATAAGGAAGAACCACTGAAAAAATAAACACAACATGACAAAAATAGCTCAGCAAGTTTAAAGAAAATGGTACAATCAGAGATTTTTTAAATAAAAGTTCAAATATAATACAATAAGTGGCTTAAGTAAAAACAAATGCATTGAGACAGCCTCCACACTGAGCTGTTAGCTGTTATTTACTGATTCCACTCAGTTAAACTGGCCATCTGTCATTTTACCTAAACCTCTGTGTCAGTTTGAACTCATCAACACCAAACTGTCGAAAGAAACATTTGTCTTTCACACCATTAAAAGCAATGTCACTTAGTCTGTTTGGAGTTTGAGTTCCCTGTGGGTTTCAAAGATCTTTTTCTTCTTCTTTCAGCTGTTTCCTTTAGTCACTACAGCTGATCATCTCAGTCCATCTCACCCTGTTCCTACCTCCTCCTCTGTCACACCAATTCTCTGCATGTCCTCCTTCACTACATCCGTCAATCTCCCCTGTGGTTTTCCTCCTTCCTGGAAGCTTCATAATCAACTTCCTTTGGCAAATATATCCACAATGCCTTGTCTCCAAAACGTCTCAGCCTTGCATCTCTAACGTTGTGTCTAAACTTGTTTTTTTGCTGTTGTTTTGGCCTTGGAGACCCTGATGTCTGTTTGGTTCTGTATATTTTTTCTAGCTAACTTTAATACTGTACATTAATTAAATAAATGCTTTGTTGCTCATTCAGCAAGCTGATTCTAAGACTTGTGGTTTGTCCTCCCTAGACTTTTAGGTGAGGGGCAGTAGCACCCTATGGCAGGTACCCCTCTTGTGGGACAGATGGGATAGACCTCAGGTCCCCTTCATCGCCATGGTGGACAAATGGTTTAGAAAACTAAGAGACACATGATCAAATATGACTTATTTAATACATCTACATAAATACCATGACCCTGAAATTTACCTGAAGCTGTTCATAATGTAGATTTATGTCTACAGTAGACTAGAAGACTTTAAAATGACTTTTACAAAACTAATGTCTGACACTGTCTCATATCTAAAGGCAATCTGTCATAAGTCAGGGTTTTTAGTTATAGACTGTAAAGGCTTCTTTAAACCCGCCAAAGCTTTTTGCAGACAGACTATGTCAACATTAACTGCCCTTTAAACAACAGCATCTCATTTGTACATTTGTCAAATACGAATTAAGCTCTGTCTCAAATTATACATTTTAATACTTTTCTCACTGTTTTGTGAGCATAAGTGTTCACACTATTACAAAAGTATATACAACTACACAAACCCCAGTGGTGTACTCAGGAGGGTCAGAAAGTAGTCAGTAGAACACTTTTGTTCGATGTTATAATCACAAAGCACCTGAGGCAGTAAAGTTTTTCTCAGCTATTCAGGGACAGTTTTTTCATGCCAGTTAAATTACAACATACATTAATATGTAGATATAACGTACAGTAAGACAGCACTCTGAACTTTGTGCCAATGCTTTGGGGAAAAGGGTCCTTTCTTTACAAAGCTAGATCCTGTGTGACGTGTTTCACCCTCCACCTTTGAAGAACTCCACGAAAACCGTCTTTATTGCCCAGTGCTGCACCTCCTGAGCATGAATGGTAGCGCATTTCTGCAGAAGCCAGAGGCTGATTAACAGGCCTGGTTTGGGGACTACATCATCATAGAGCCACATAAAACGTAGCTTTGGGTGTCCACATCCTTTAGGACACAAAAGCTAATTGTATTGTTAGTTAAAACTATCTGGATTAAATTAACAGTTTATGTTGAGGTGGAAGGGGGCTCATTTCACCCTGTGTGTTTGGTGACGCAGTGGTCCTCAGAGGAGGACGGAGCATCCATGAGTGGTGTACTCATTATATATTGAACATTTCAAAGACTGTGGATCTTACACTTTTACTGCTAATATGATATTATTTCCCATCATGTCGTCACCATTATAAGAAGAAAAACTGCTGATCAGTAAGGCAGAGGCAGCTTTTGTCACTGCTGGCCTAAGAAGAAAAGACGGTGCAGAAAGTGGACACGGCATGGAAAGAAAGCAGAGGGGGCACTTATTGGTTACTGGCAGTGGTCACGGGATTGAACTTCACTGGTTTTAATTAAAAGCTTGCCCTAAAAGAGCTCCAGCTGAGTTTTGTAACCATTTTACACTAAAGAAACAATGTGACAGGGGCGCCAAAACATTAGAAAAATACAGCCATTAAAACGAACATGCACACAATATTAAAATGGATACGTTTTATTCCATACCTTGAAAAATGAAAGCAGAATATGAAAGATAAACAATGAAAATTGTAATTACAGGGAGTTAAACACCACACGGGTATAATGGTTTGAATTATGAAAGTAAACTGTAAATATTTGACATTTTAATAAAAATCCAAATAGCAGAACAGTTTAATGTAAGCTGTGAACACTTCAGCCCTGACAAGAAATGAAAAGTAAATATTAAATGATCACAAACATTACACAATGAATTAAAACAAAAAAATGTTCAAGAAAACGATTTGTGTGTTACTCAGATGGTTCAAATAAGGTTGTAGGGATTTCTTGAAGAAAATCAGGCTCCGTGAGATGGAAGATGATGATTATTTCATAGTCGGCAGCTATAATGGTGCAGTCAAATGAGCACCGAACAGCCTCCATCAGTCAACTGGTTCCCAGTACACTAGGTGGTGGTGGGGGGATGGATGGAAAGAGGACAGATGATGAGCCATATGGAAGAACCCAGGAGGAACGCTGCTAATGCTGGAAAAAATGTTAATTTCGGTGTCTCATTGTTCGTGTATGAAGGTGGGAATCATCAATAATTCAGATGGCAGGTGCACAGTTTTAGTTTTCACTGGAGAAGAAGACTTTTCTAAATGTACACTTCTCTGTTAACTCTTTCCATCCCTTGGCTTCTTTATATTAGAACCAAGCAATGCAGCATTTCTCCAAACATTTCTGAACATCTACTGATTGGAGCACATTAAATGAAAATGTCACCTGGTGCAACTCTGAGTGAAAATAATGTGCTGCATTTCAGCTAAAGTTAGTAGATATATTGAGTGGTTCAGGTGGGGGCAAAGAAGGCAGGGGCCCATTCGTACTCGAACTTTGCCCTGTCTGACTTTTTGAGGCAGGGATCGTGGCTGAATTTGTTTGAACATAAAGGGGGAAAAAAAGTTGTGCCAGTCTTCATGATGGCAGCACTGACAAAACTCAACCACAGAGACAAAAATCAATACTTTATCTGTTTAATGCAAACCCAATTAAACTGCTTTCTCATCCATAAAGAGCCTGTCATCTAATTTAACTTTTTTGGTTTGGTTTTTTATCCCTGTTGTTCCAATCACTTTAGGCTGGAGCCACAGAATGGAGATGCTCAGTATCTTTTATTTATACTCAGAAAAGGGAAGAATAAAGGGGGAAATTCTGAACATTTGTGAATAATGGTGTTTATGTAGCCTCTAAAGAAAATTTGAGCACCAAAAATGAGAAAATTGTATCCAGCAGCTCTACAATCACCTTATTATTGTGCATCTCAGCTGGGAGGCCATTCAAAATTCTACCAAAAATCTCGTCATCAAACAGGTATATAATTATAAATGTCAACCTATTTCTTGAATGGTTTGGTAAATATGATATTAATTACATACCCAACCATGATGTCAACATATCTCCTCTAATATGAATGTATTAATCCTATAATTAATCAGTATTCTGATTCTGATTCTGAAAATGTAAAAATAAAAGCCTTTACTAACTAATTTAACAAATAAAACAAAATAAACTAAATTATTACGGCTTTATTTCCCATTATTCTACATGATAATCACAAAGCACTTTTATTTATTTATTTATTACAAGACTACACTTTGTGGTATGGCTTTGTGGTGAGCACTTTACACATTCAGCGTGGCACCTTTTCATTTTTCTAAGCTATAGCCGGTTTGGTTGCTTCATCCTGCACCTTTGTTGAACTCCATGCAACCCGTCGTCATTGCTTATTTCAAGTACAATAAGCAAATCTCTGTAGACGAGTTTATAAATTCTCACAGCAAGCCTGAAAACACGAGAGCAGAGGCTGATGAATGCGCCTGGTTTGGGAATTACATCATCATTTAAAATGTAGCTTTGGGTGTCCGTATACTAGCACAGAGGCTAGCTGCATTGTTCCTTGAAGCCATTTGGATTAAATTAATGACAGTTTATGGTCAGATGGAGTGGGGCTTGTTTCACTCGGTGTGTTTGGTGAGGCAGATGCTTTCACTCCCCCCTCCCTCCTTTCTTAGAGGAGGACGGGGCGGATGAAAAGCGGAGGGAGGACGGAGCTGGAAGCTGAAACTGAGGATGTAAAAACCCGGCTTCATCTGACTCCCTCTCTTTCAGAGGACCACCCCCTCCCCTATCCTCTCTCCATCTGACTGCGCCCAACTTCTCTCCCTCCATCCTGCCGTACAGCTACACGGACTGCACCCAGCACGCACAAAACCTGATTTTGATGGGTTCGGGATATTTGCTTGACTCTTGTACTCTTTATGGGTCTGGACTATTTGTACTTTAAAGAGTGTTCTCTGGAAAGAGAAAGAGAGAGAGAGAAATACCGCCTATTCAGCTCGTGTGCAGAAGAAGGACGGTCCGACCTCCGCATCCCTCGCAACATCCCTCCGCTTCCTCCGCATCCTCAGCATCCCATCCCTGGGAGGACCTCCAGAGAAGAGGACCGCGGACCAAGCTGCAAATAAAGCCGGTTTACATCGTTCTCTCACCGGGCACACAGAGCCTCAAGAGTCGGTGTGTTTAATGGAGGTCTGGGCTGCCTTTTTATTTATTTATTTTTAAACATCAAACAATAAGAACGTGCTCTGTAATGGCAAAAGAAATAGATACCTGCGCCATTTATCCTGCACCCTGCCGCTGAAAGGTATTGTTGTTCGGTGTTACACACTTTTACAGCACATTTGTTCGTTTTAAAGCTAAGGTATTATAGGCGTTGTGTGTGTGTGTGTGTGTGTGTGTGTGTGTGTGTGTGTGTGTGTGTGTGTGTGTGTGTGTGTTTAAAAACCCTTTCATCTGCGTTTTGCTCCTGCGAACGCCGCAGTGTGCTGTCGTGCTCTGCGGAACTTCTCTTTTTTTCTGTTTCTGTTGCGAAAAAAAGAGCCAAATTCTGCATTCACGCCCAAATCCATCCACAAATACTGCACCAGATGTAATATTTAACTCTGGCAGGCCGTGGTGTTTTCTGGTAAATTTGATGTTATAATTGGAAAAACGCAAAAACGGAAATCTTTATTGTGTTTTACTGTCTGTTAGACCAGTTTTTACAGACTGTAATTTGACTTATTCGGTGCCTGCAGTCGTGTATTGGTTAAAAATGTTCAATATAAGCTCTAGCACACACACACACACACGCACGCACACACGCCCGACCCCCACAAAGGCAACCATCCACCCCCTCCCTCCTCTCTGCAGTTTTAGCCTACATGAGCTATCTGGGTCATTAGCATTTCAGCGGTTAATGAGGCTGCAGATGGGTCCTCCTCTCTGCCGGAGAGCCGCTGAGCAGCACAGATGATGCTGATGCTGCTGCTTTTCATCTGCACAAATCAAAAGAAGAGGCTACATGTCCTGATGCCCCCCTGCCCCCCTCCTCTTTTTTTCTGTTTAGCTGACAGGATGGTGTACTCATGTGGGATGAGAAGTAAAATTGCAGCAGCAGCTTCCTCCCCTGCAGCTGTGTCACTAATGCAGTGCTGTATAAGAACGTACATTATGGCTGCTGCTGCTGCCGGATAATGGAGGATGATGCTTTAATGGTCCGCAGTGCTGCCGTGTTTTTAATGATTTAAAACTGCACATCTCTGCAATACTTTTTACACATATACTGTATTATTTTAGATTTTTTATTTTTTATTTTTTGGCCTCTTCCAAATGCATTTTCCCCTCCAGTCTTCCAGTAAGCCATTATTGGTTTCCACTCATCCGGGGGTATGAAAATCAATTTGCAGAGATTTTTACACTTGCTCCATGCGGTCAATCAATTTCAGTGAGCACCATGTCTGCGTTTAATGCAGCTGAAGATGCATTACTGTTGCATGCAGCGCAACTAAAAAGCAAAAACAGGGTGAAGAAAAAAAACAGAGGGAGGTCACATGATGTAAAAAAAAAATCTTTTTACATTGAACAAATGTTAATCTTTTTTTTTTTTCAGGCCTCCAGAAATCCTTCAGATGACACTTTTTGTGGAACTTCTGCCAAATTAAGCCAATGAAATGACAATACCAGTAGAGATGACATTATTTCAAGTATGCTAGAAGCCAAAGGAGGAGATTGAAGCGATTAATATTCAAATGATTTGGATGGATTTTGACATAATTTTTAGTCACAGGGCTAAAATCTGCAAACTGTCCATATACACAGCGGATAAACTGATTGTCACTGAACCACTTCTAACACTGCACCCATTTACATCTCAGGGAAAAGAAAGATATGCACACACAGTCACATTTACGCCTATGCATGGACCACTACAGGGTCCTCCTGAGCTGCCTCTCTGTGTGTGGACTGCAGGAGGAGACAAAGCACTGCAGAGGAGCAGAGCTGAGTAAAAAAACCTTGCCGTTATTGTAACGAACCACTCTTTTGCTTTAACAATAATGTATTATAACGCTGTCAATAGATTGCATTCACAATATCTAGTACAATCAGCACCAATATCATCATAAATGTTGCTGTCAGTGTAATTTGATCAGCTGTATTCAATTTGTAAGGCAGTTTTAGCAGCATGCGGAGGCATGATAAATAATCAGTGCAGTCATAGTCAATATAACCCAACGGTGACAATAAAGCGTTCACTATATTGATATTTAATACATTTATAGCCCACTGAGTGTCATGGGAGATTTACAAGCTCAATATATTGAAATTTGTTTATCTGTTTATAGAAATACATTAAAGAGGAACCCCCTCAGCGCTTGATAACTTGGCAGCAATTTTATTTTCTGGAGTGCTGCTGTTGCAGAAAAACTACTGAGACAGATAAGGACGGGAATAAAGTGGAAGTGATTCAGTCAAGCTGGACAGAGAAAGCTCTAGTAGGACAGAGCAGTGCTGGGGAAAAAAAGAAAAGAAAAACAATGGTAAAAATGGACTCACTGGAAACGTTAAAGCGAGGTGCACAAGACCACAGCTGCATTGAAAAAAAAAGCAATAAATGTATGAAAACTGTACAAAATCACGATGTTGTGAGTCAGATGAGAACAAAGGGGAATAAGAGAAATATGGGTTGTCACTCCTCGTGTTCACAGCGGACCTTGATTTAAATGTCCATACAATTAAGGCACGCGGTGAATGCCAAGAGAGCAACCAAATATCAGCCATTACAAACACTTATTTGACTGTTCATGTCATGCAAAGATGTAAAGATGCATTTCCAGTTTCCAGTTTCTCTAACATGGCTGTCTTGACGGTAGACTGGGTAAGACGCTGCAGTACCACCACGGACCACTAGTGCACATATATATATATATATATATATATATATATATATATATAAATAAATGACTTTTTTGTTCCTTTATTATTTTTTATTAAAAATTATTAGATATAAGATTGTCCTCATATTTTTCTTTCATGCCGTTACAACCCTATCCATATTTAAGAGTTAACTATGACAGCGCCTTCTAGTGTCTGAATTACATGAGCTTATATTTAGTCTGTGTGTAGTATTATAGCACCAGTATTAGGAGGAGGTTGGGGTGGATGGATAGGTCTACGGTTCTGCTTTTGTTCTCCGAAACCTGAATCAAAAGATTTGAAATAAGTGCTTTTTGCCTTTAATCTCAATTGGAAATCAGAGAAACTGGAGTAGAAATAAGTAGAGAGTAATATTAATTGATTTTCCTATCAAATTAAATGATTAAATACAGTTTATCATAAAGTGCTATCATTTCCAGGCTCTTGTAAGTGTCTAATGCCACATATTGCAACTGTTTTCAAAAGTCATATTTGTAGCTAGCTGAGTTGTGCCAATTGGGGTTAAATATCAGCATACTCACATGTGCCAAATTTGGAGTAGTATTATATGTGCAGATTTGGCCCAGTTTAGACTGAGGAAATGACATTTATTTCTACTGGCTGGCAGAATTAGGACCATTTCAACCATGGGGAGCTGCAGGAAGGGACTAATATTTTGTAACTGAATGCCAACCACCAGTGAGCATTCAAAGAATCAGTATATACAGAGATTGGTCCAGAGATTGTGCCCAATTAAATGCTCACTAATAATGAACTTCAAGATCAAACTAGTCAGTAGTTTTATTTACAAAGGCCTAAATCCAACCAGATCATTTCTATCCTCAACTTCAGGTAAAGGAAAAATCCTCAAAAACTAATTAAATGAACGAGATAACGCTGAAAGACGCAAGATAAACACTTAAAATGTCTCGTTAACATCAGCAGAACACATCAGTTCATTCTGCTTTCATTACCATCGCTGCTCTGTTGCGTCTCGCTTACATCAGCCTCCTAAATCCTAAGAAATCCACTATAATTTGTAGTCTTTGAGACTTTGAAAGCTGTCTGACATGCAGGTCTAGTTAATGTCCTCACTGAAAGATCTGATTAATTATGTTCTAAAATGAGATTAGATTTAAATGAGATTGGAAGCACTGATTTGAAAAAAGTGGAAAAGGGTGTGAGCGGCCGGGTTAATACCCACCACTAATTAATGCCCTGTGTTTACAGATTAAAATTCGAAATGGAATTAAAAGTATGGACAAAGCGGGTCTGCTGGAGGCTTTAATAATGTATGCTTCACTCACATGCATGTCTATAACATGTAGCATGTAATATTAATAAGAACCAAGTGCAGCTACGGTGTTCCTGTGCTTCCTGTTAATTTCCTGTCAGCCTGTATGAATCCACCCTGGCATGCTTTGCTTCAGTGCTGCAGGATTGTGATTAAAGTAACTGTGTTTCACATGGGTCTCATTTGTTATGGTTCTGACATGCAGACAAGGCCAATAAATACTATACAAGAGGATAAAGCCTTCTGATATTGGATGGAAAACAGCAGCAGAGCAACTGCAAGTAATGCAAATAGGAAGAGATTTTTAGGCTTAAAATCTTTCATAGAAAAAGGATATTTTTGGACTTCAGCACAAAAAAACGGACTCCCAGCACCTCCAGGCTTTGTTCCCAGTATAATTAATGCTTGCTTGTATAATTATTGCTGTCCAATAAGCACTTTTTGCTCTGTGTGAAATAAGAGAATACATTACATGGATGTAGGTGAAGATTTTCTGATTCACGGTAGAGACAAGGATAGCAGCAGGACAGGAAGTCTCCCGAGTTATCACTTACTAATGCATTGTCCCCAAACACAGAGTGTATCGATCAAGGATGTATAGTTCCTCTGCTGGGAACGGAGGTCGTACACTGGATATTTACTGTATGCTGTTCTGAACATGCACAGAGAGTGAATTTAATCACTCTGGTGCATCTTAATGTATTTTCTTCAGACTGTGAATTTTGCAAATAAATTGATTTCAGCTTGTTAAATTATTTAAAGAAACCACGTTTTTGTTTTTTTCTGTCCCATACAGCTACTTTACTTATACTGGAAATTTGCTGAACTCTGGGCTTTTCTTAGATGAGCTAAAATATCTGTAAAAAACAAACAAACAAACAAACAAAACCTTCTCCTTCTTCAGAAACTGCCATGTACGTGGGAAAATACGGACGCATGGATTGTGAGTGTTATATGAGCACATATTAGATCTTGGGTTTGACAGCTGAAAGATGAAACAGATGATTAATGTACACGCACTGCAGAAAAAGACACCACGATTGCATTATAGTTTATCCTCTGGCTGAATTCTTTTTATCCCAGTATTTTTTTTTCGCATTTGATTAAATAAAAGTAACCAAATCAATGTGATGCAGTTTCCCTCCACCCTTGTTCACAGCTTTTGCACTTTTCTGCTATAGACGTGTTTTATTTGTTGGCTGCGGTATAATTTTGCAAGATTTATATACTCGGATCAACTGTTCAAGCACTGTGGTTAAATGATCTCAAAGCAGTCAGTGTTATGTGTCTGTGCGTGCTGTTTGTCTATTGTATGTTCTCAGGGACATAATGATACCCAAGAGTGTCTTATGAAGATGCTAAACAATAAAATACAATTTAAAAAATGACCTTGTTTTTGTCTTTATTCTTTTTGTTTCATTTTTTATATATTTAATGAGAACCTACCTTAACTTCTGTCACACAGTTTTAGTTGTGGATCTCCATATTAAATGGCAAAATCTTCATATAATGATGTAGGGACTTCCTGTGAGCCAAAAGCTCAGGCTTCAAACTCCTCTAAATGCTCTGTTGATTTTATTTTATTATTTGAGAACAGTGAGACGCCCTAATATGGTCATATTAGCTAGTTATATAGCATAGAAGCCCCACCCACCTGCAGGCTAAATCTTGTGTTTGTGAAGAAGGTGGTCTTAAAGGGAGAGGAGCTAAAAAGAACTGAGGGCTCGCTTCTTCTCCTCCAATCCATGTCCAAGTGTCCTTTGGCAAGATACTGAAGTCCAAATGGGTCCCAGTACATCCATCATAGAGTGAACATGCAGTAATAGAAAGCTCTTAATGGTGTGTAGAATAAAGCACTTTGAATGCTCAAAGTAGAAACATTTATAAGTACCAATCCAAATACCAAGACCCAGTAAAGGATGAATAAGTTTGAACCAAAGCTACTCCAAAACAAAAAATATGGAGCTCAGTAGGTTGATTTGAGCTACATTAAAAAAGAAAACACACACACCTACACACACACACAAACACACAAAACCACATAAAGCTGATTTTAACATATTCACAGTAAACCTTTGTGAAAGAATCTTAGCAATAGACTGTTTTTTCCAGTTTTGAGCTGATATTTATTGTATCATGCGTATGAACTAAACTAAATTAAACTAAAGACTCATGTTGAGGTCTAACTACTGATTTATACAATGTTTACAGAGAACAGCAGAAACAAACTGGTGTTTTTGTAATCACCAACCAGAGAACTAATCAGAAACGTAACGTCAGAAAGATGAACAAATCTTTCTGCTTTTACAGCTCTGAGCTGCTTTTCAGTCTTCTCACAATAAAAACGAATAAAAGAGGCTGAGAAACACAGGACTCATTGTTAAAACCCTTTCTCGAGTGTGATCCTAATAAGCCGAACCAGAATAATCCTGTTTCCTGAAGAGCCGAAGATCTCTCTAAAGATCCTTTAAAAGAGGGAGACAAGCAGCTGGTTTAAGTCAAGACTCCCCATAATGAAATGTCACTGACTGTAGTTGATAATAGTTGAATGTATAAGGTGTATAAGGTGTTGAATGTACAGTGGGATGCAAAAGTTTGGGCAACCTTGTTAATAGCCATTATTTTCCTGTATAAATCGTTGGTTGTTACAATAAAAATCGTCAGTTAAATATATCATATAGGAGACACACACAGTGATATTTGAGAAGTGAAATGAAGTTTTTTGAATTTACAGAAAGTTTGCAATAATTGTTTAAACAAAATCAGGCAGGTGCATAAATTTGGGCACTGTTGTCATTTTATTGATACCAAAATCTCAAACCACAGACCAGCACCAAAGACTTACAACATCATCTTGCAGCAGATGGAGTCGCTGTGCATCGTTCAACCATTCGGCGCACTTTACACAAGGAGATGCTGTATGCGAGAGTGATGCAGAGGAAGCCTTTTCTCCGCCCACAGCACAAACAGAGCCGCCAAAGCACATTTGGACAAGCCAGCTTCATTCTGGAATAAGGTGCTGTGGACTGATGAAACTAAAATTGAGTTATTTGGGCATAACAAGGGGCGTCATGCATGGAGGAAAAAGAACACAGCATTCCAAGAAAAACACCTGCTACCTACAGTAAAATATGGTGGTGGTTCCATCAGCTGTGGGGCTGTGTGGCCAGTGCAGGGACTGGGAATCTCGTCAAAGTTGAGGGACACATGGATTCCGCTCAGCATCAGCAGATTCTGGAGACCAATGTCCAGGAATCAGTGACAAAGCTGAAGCTGCGCCGGGGCTGGATCTTTCAACAAGACAACGACCTGAAACACTGCTCAAAATCCACTAAGGCATTCATGCAGAGGAACAAGTACAACGTTCTGGAACCGCCATCTCAGCCCAGACCTGAATATTATTGAAAAACTGTGGTGTGAGTTAAAGAGAGCTGTCCATGCTCGGAAGCCATCAAACCTGAATGAACTAGAGATGTTTTGTAAAGAGGAATGGTCCAAAATACCTTCAACCACAATCCAGACTCTCATTGGAACCTACAGGAAGCGCTTAGAGTCTGTAATTTCTGCAAAAGGCGGATCTACTAAATATTGATTTCATTTACCGTATTTTTTTGTGGTGCCCAAATTTATGCACCTGCGTGATTTTGTTTAAACAATTATTGCACACTTTCTGTAAATCCAATAAACTTCATTTCACTTCTCAAATATCACTGTGTGTGTCTCCTATATGATATATTTAACTGACATTTTTTATTGTAACAACCAACGATTTATACAGGAAAATAATGAGTATTAACAAGGTTGCCCAAACTTTTTCATCCCACTATATAAGGGCTTGGTAATTATGGTATGAACATGGTAAAAAAAAAACATCTGTATACTGCACATCTGTATTTGCATATTGTGCTAGGATTTATTTGTTTGTTGTTAAAGGTTTAACACCAAGCTTGGATTTCCAGACTGAACTCAGCTGGAACTCATGAAACCTAAATTTGAAGTCCCAGAAAGTTGATTCTGCTGATCCTGGACAGGAGGAACGCTTTTTTGAGCGGGAGGTCAGGGAGGCCATTTACGTGAAAAGGGGAAGACCGTCTCTGAATCGAGGAGGGGGCCTAAGGGTACATCTTTCACCATCTTAAAATGCTGTGATTGCAGCCATTCCCCTACTCTCTGTGAATGGTACTCATTGATCAATTGTGATTGATCAGTGGTTGTTGATCAATGGTAATGACAGTTTGAATATTAATGATCAAAAAACTGACCTCACAGCCCATTGTTCATCAATGGTGCTAGTTTCAGTCATTATACACGTGTACTGTTTGTAAGGTTGGGCAAACCTGCAGACACTGAGGCTGAAGAAGTCACTTGGATTTGGGATTTCTTGGTGCATGCTCAAACATAAGGAAATTCATATTTCTGCTGCAATGTTTCAAAATTATGAAAAAGAGTGTTTATATAAGAAATAACTAACTTCAGAAGAAGAGTGCAGTAAAAGAGAAGGTCTAAAACCAACAGTATGTGCCACCGTTTCTGTCATTTCCTCGTCTGTTTTGTAATCCCTGAACCTTTCCCAACTGGTGTCAATCATCCAGGTGCTCAACTGTTTGTATGTACTCCACAGTTTCTTTTTGCTCCCTGTCTGACTGCAGTGGTCTCTGTTCAGTACTCTTTGTGTTGCCACTGTTTCTAGTTTTTGTTCTCTTAGTCTCAGTTGCCTTCCTTGCAATTTGTCTAGCGGCCACTTAAGGTTGGCTCCAAAAATAAGGCAGTCTCCACAGACTCCTGTGTTAAAATGGTTAACTTTACAGCATCAAAAAACATGTTTAGAAGCTTATAAAAAAATGAAATTCGAGTGCTTTATTAGACTGTTACTTGGCGCTAATTAGTAGATATGTGTGTCTGTGCATCCATATGGTATATGAAGACAGCTTGCTAATTAAGCCTGACAGTTAGCTGATAATGTATTGCAATAAGTGCAGGATAAAATGCTCACGGTTGTATTTTCAAAACTGTAGTCTTCAAATTTTTGTGCAACTTCTATGAATATTTTACTATTCCTGTCAGTGCACCACAGTCCTGTAGGCCTGCTTCACACTATGGTTATAAAAGGATGGGCATGGTCAGCAATAATATACGGCAATAAGCTGTCACATTTAAATAATGCTTTATTGGTAACAAGCCCCAAGAAAATATTCCACACATCCTCACACCACCACCAGCATCCTGAACCTTTAATCCGAGGTAGGTAGGATGGATCCATGCTTTCATGCTGTTCACACTAAATTCTGACCATCTGACGGTTACATTTGCTGTGGTTTTGTTGTGGTTTTAAACTGAAGTGCATTAAAATGGAATTAAAAATTGAATAAATTTCCCAACTATGTCTGCACATATAAATTTTGTACTACAGAATTAGCATTTAGCATTATAGTTAGTGGATAGTGCTACACTGAGCATTTAAAAGAAATAAAATTATATTTTATTTATTCTTAAACTAAACCAAACCCCTGGTTTCAAAAAACCTTTCCTACTCCTCATGATCTGTAACTGGTGGCGTTAACCTTTAAAACACTAAAAACACACTCTTGAGCTTAATGTATTTAGTTTCTGACTGGCAAAGAGATCCAAGATCAGTCTGCCAGCATGAGTCAGCGTGCCCTGAAGGAAAATGGCAGTATCCATCAAACCAATTACGCTAACACAGAGGAATGAAATACACCCCTGGTTTATTACAGCTGAGCATTTAGAGGAAAACCACTGAGAAAGCACCTCCCATTCTCTGACTCACTCAAGTTATTATGTTTCCACTGGAAGGAGACGCACCAGACATAACCTGCACCTGAGCGGGGTGGTGGTACAGGGAGCCAAACTGGAATACTGCAGCCCGAGTGAAATCACGACGGGAAGTATTGCTATAGAATTAAGCGAAACACTTTTGGCAACCTGCTCGTTGTGTTTTTGGCTTCACTCAGAGAGAAAATGGCCTCCGGATCAGAGGCCAAACTCCACTGTCCTGTGTGCTGTGATATCTTTAAAGATCCAGTTCTTCTTTCCTGTAGCCACAGCTTCTGTAAAGTCTGCCTCCGGAGATGGTGGAGAAGGAAAGAAGCACTCGAGTGTCCTGTTTGTAAGCGCATATCTGGGAAGAAACACCCACCTTGCAACTTGGCACTGAAGAATCTGTGTGAGGCCTTTTTACTGGAGAGTGATCAGTTCAAGAAGCTTCACAAGTTTCTAGAAGAGGAAGAGAAGGCCAGGATTGCTGCTGTGAGTGCAGAAGAAAGGTGGAAGCGTGAGGTGCTGAAGGAGAAGATGGACGTTCTGAGAAGAGAGATAGCAGCTCTTTCGCAAATTATCAGAGCAACAGAGGAGGAGCTGAGAGCTGAAGACACCTTCTTCTTAAACAACTACAAGGTGTTGAAATCTCCCAATTCTTTGAATCTTTGGGCTGAAGGAGGGACAATACTCGGTGTATAAATGCTCAATCAACAATCATTTATTTCCATACAATTCAACAGTCAGAGCATTACAACGTCCGGACGGGAGAGATGCTACCAGAGGGTCAGGCACATGTCTCAAAATGGTGACGGGTTGCTCAGCTTTTTATAGTCTCTAGTGGCCCCCAGCTAGTCGTAAAAGCCAAAACATCACATTCTTTCTCTGTTACAGCGCCTAAGTTATGACCTCGGCAGTTGTTTCTCTGCTTTCTGTAAGGTGGGGGTGTGGAATGTGGTCTATCTATCTCCCCTGTCTTTAGACACAGAGTCTCCTGCTTACAACCTTCTCTTCATGATTCAACAATTAAGCATGTCAAGAAAACAGTGTAACACATTCCCAGCAGATCAAGGATACAGAGTGATGCACATTTATCTAATGAACTAATATGTGAATATGTTCTGTTAACTCAAAAGTATAATGAGAACTAAACTACATACAGCTCACACACTCTATATTAAAGGGTATAATATGATCTACAGCAGTATTCTAATTCAACTACTTTGATTACATATATAAGGTAACATATAATAACAGAATAATCTAACAAAGGCTACAGCAGAACAGGTCCAGGAGCAGCCCCTGATGGGTGATCCAGAGCTTCTTCTAGGAGTTTTGCTGGACCAGGCCAAACACCTGGGCAATCTGACCTTCAACATCTTGAACAAGATGGCTGAGGCCAGCTCGTATACTCCTGTGATTCTGGATCCAAACACTGCCCACCCAAGACTCAACCTGTCTGAAGATCTGAGTGGTGTTAAACGGGGACGGACAGTAGAGTGTCCCAACAACCCGGAGAGATTTGACAGCTTCTGCATCACCCTCGGCTCTCAGGGATTTAACTCAGGACTTCACAGCTGGGAAGTTGAACTTGGACACAGTTCACACTGGATCCTGGGCGTGGCACCAGTCAGTCAAAAGGAAAGGACATTTAGGCTCGCACTCTGGGTTATGGACAATGGAGTTTTGTAAAGGTAAATACAAAGCATCCTCACCATCAAATTCAGTCTCTGTTCTTTCAGTGAGGAATAGGATCAAGAGGATCAGAGTTTGTTTGGACTGTGACACAGGGGTGCTGAGTTTCTCTGATCTCGACAGTCTCATATACTCCAACTCATGTACCTCCACCGAGGCCCTGTTCCCAGTTATAGGCACAAGTGATAAACGCCTATTAAAGATACTACCTGAAACAATATTACTAAATAATACCTGTTAGATTCCAACAGAGAGGATAATGACCTATTGGTTTGTGGACTAGTATTTTAAAGCCTTTAGTATTGCACTCAGATACGGTCAAAATATCCATATTTGGATGATGGTGGAGTACCAAGTTATCAGCTAAAGCTAGTTAGCTTGGTTAGGCTTTGGACAATGACATATATTTTCTAGTTTTGCCTCTGCACACCACCACAGTGGCTTTTACATCTAAATAAATCAACATCAACTATGCTTCAGATGATGAGCTGTTTTTATCTTTCTAAAATGCTAAAATTGCTAAATCTACATCTTAATGGCTTAACATAAAGCTGAATGTGGTTCCACTCATTACAGTCACAAAGAAGCATGAAGCAGGATATGATGAATGCTTAGAAAACCACTGAACATTTTTATATTGCAACTTTATTAAACAAAGTATATTCCATATTGAACACTCAGTAAAAGCTTTGCCAAACATTACTGGCCTCTGAAAAACATTCACAGAGAAAATAACTCAATTTAGTCCGCAGACATTAAACAGTCCTAAACCGCCGCCACAGCATTATAGTGTCAGGTTATTAAGTATTGTAATATCTGCTGCAGGAGAAAGCCTTCACAGATGGAAACCTGAGACAAAGTCCTTCTGATGATGAGAAAATACATAGAAACAACTAGATGGATGATATGTGTTTCCATGGTGACTGCACCTTGGGATAAACTGACCAGTCAGAGGATAAAATAAATAACAAAAATGAAACATCGTGGAAAAAACAAAAGCAAACAGCATCACTTCATCCCGATGCATCGGATTCCTTGGTGCTTTAGAGCTCTGATGTTGAGTTTGTTCTGATTCTGCACCGCTCTCAGTAGAGCACCAAACAAGGATTAATCCGCCGCTGAAATTATTCCCCAACAAAGTTTATTCATTTTTAACTTAAACTACAGCACAAGAGCTGCTTCAGGAAATCACTTTTTTGTGTGTTTTTGCTCAGGAACTAAAAGGGCTTGTGGTTGGGGCCAACACACACTGAGCATATGAACAGGTTTTTGTTTTTTCTTCTGTGTTTTCAGCACTGTCTATTTTTTTTGTTGTTAGCTGTTTTATGAAACATTTTCGAGCTCCTTACTGATTTTCTGAGGTTGCTTCAGAAATATGTGAACCTGAATTCTAATAAATACTTACGAGTTTTTATCTTGTGCTTTTGCTCTGACAGTGGTCAAATTCTAAGACTAGTAATGTTAGAAAAATGCTTATTGACTCTTGTCAGCCTGGTATCTTACTCTAATGACCAGAAACGAGCAGAAACTGCTAAATCGGCTCAAAGTGCTACATTTCTCAGTCATTTCAATTTTCTAACAGGCTGCTAGCTGATGAATGAGAAATGAAATCAGAAAAATGAATCAGAAAAAAGCACTAAATATATTTCTTGAATTCTTAAATTGTCAACTGTTAAGGTTCAAAGTCATTTATATGTACTTTTATTATCATGTTACCAATTTACAGTTTAATATACAACGGTTTAACATATAACATGTAACACATAACATTTAACAGTTTAACTATACTTTTAAGGTGCCTTTTAAAGAAGAAAATCATGAACTGGTTTAAACTGAAATGAATCCAATCCAATCCAACTTTATTTATATAGCACTTTTAAAAACAACAAGTTGACCAAAGTGCTTTCCAATAATAAAACAGAGATAGCAGTTAAAAACCATACTGAAGGGATTGTGTATTCTCCTCTGGGCTTAGAAACTACTTTTAAAGTAAAAAAATGATAAAGTTCTGGGGACAATAAAAGAGTTGGTTTCCTGTGAAATGTTTGAATTTGCGGAAAGAAAAGATGAGGAAGAATAGAAGGAAGAGCAGGTGTTTCAAAGTGTGTAACAGAGTAATAAAAAGAAAAGGCACAGGGCAGAGCTGCAGGTCGTTCTATCAGTGGAAGGAGAATCCGGACGCCGGCAGACCGCCACACCACTGCCTGATGAACTCGAGGACGTCCTGACACTCTGGACTGTGAGTGGTCTGTGGGGAGGTGGAGGAGAGAAACACAAACAACAGCCCATCAGGAAACACACGTGAGAAGGGAGGTAAGGATGCTATGTATATTCATCTGCTGATTCAAACTCAAATAAGCACCACTGTTTTCATTTCTCTCAATGTGATGAACTAATTCAGTATTGTAAGACTCAGAAAGGTTAGGCCTCAGTTTCATGCTTTGCCAGTTGTGAACCACCAGTCGCAGGGGAAAAATTTGTATTCCCAAGTCAGTTAATGAGTAGCTGCTAGAAGTTGCTAAGTGAACTCAAACGCTAAAGCCCCATTCACCCAGACCTGGTCTCTAGCTGGTGGCCAGTGGCCCCAAGTAACCACTGATTGCTATGATAAAATATGTATTCTGCGACCAATTGGCAGACCATACCAATGTCAAATAGGTCTCTGGTTTAGCGCCTTCTTAGTGACCGATTTTACCTAGCAACTAGCCAGCAGCCTCCAGCAACTGCCTAATGACTGGTGGTGGTGCCCAGCCAATCTTATTTTTTGCAGAACATCTTGAAGTAACACAAACATGCTATAATCAACAGTAAAATACAATTTAGAGTTATAAGAAGCCAAGAAGTGTTGAGCTCTAACTCATGCACCATTATGTTTTTTTTTTCTAGTTATAATGAATCCAATAAATTACAATCCAACATTAGCATTTTCACTAAAGATCAGCGCTGTTTCAAAGAGAGTTGAACCTGAAAGAAACATTTTCTTCATGCCTTTGCTTTGAAAAAAAAAAAAAGAAAGAAAAGAAAAGCTTTGAGTACTGCTCCATGATGGGAGTTCCTTTCTCTCTCAACCAATTTTAAGTTGAGGACAGACGATCTGGGTAAGTTTTAGGAGTTTTGATTAGTTTTGAGTTCCTCAAAACTAATCAAAACTCTTCAAAACCTTGAATGACACTGCATTTAATTACAGTCCCTGTGGAGTCAAATACACTCCTGAGTAGAGCAGGGCGATACGACCAAAAATATTTATCACGATATACATTTGAAAATTTGCGATAACGATATAACTGATGGTATAATTGACACTAGATAAACTACTTTACGACTCCACAACTTTATTAATGTTAAACAAACCCAAAAAACCCATCAATGTATTTTTGCTTAAACTAGCAGCTGTTTTTTATGTGCAATAAAGTTATATAAAAATGTAACAGTGCAAATGCAAATTCCTTGCTGAAAATTTAACCAAAAGGAATTTCCAGTGGAAACTGGCCGACATATCCTCAGCATAACCATGTATAATATCCACAAAACTTAAAAGAGGTTATACACACAATACAGTAATATTATGTTGATGCACAGTATGTATCTCCTGCCTACAGTAGCCATAATGCTCCGACAATCCATCAAGCGGTGCGGCTTCATAGCTTAGCAAAGTCGTACTAAAACATTGGACAGATTTTTGAGCGGCGTGTACGACATAAAATCGTTTCGAGGTCAGTAAACACAACCAGAATTCATACATAAGGCACACGGGATTATAAGGGGCACTGTCGATTTTCAGAAGAATCAAAGGATTGATTTTAAGTGTGCCGTATTTTACAAAAAACACGGTAATAACGACGGCCCGCTTGCATGCTCTACCAAAAATAGTGCTTTGTTGTGTATCTGATGGATGAAAGCCAAACCAGTTCCACACCCCTGAAGTTGCAGCTTTTTTACATTCTGGTTCATCAGTTTCATTCAACGATCCTCTTTCGCCCTTCTCATTCTCCGTCGCCGAAATGCTTTTCCCGCCACGTGTCTATGAGAACAAAGGCACTGCGCATGCACGTTTTACCCATATTCTATGGGTATCGTGATATTTCATTTTCTTATCGTTGCCCAACATTATACCGGTATTACCATGAACAGTATGATATGGCCCAGCCCTACTCCTGAGGTTTTTCATTCAGAAAGAAGGAGAGATCCGTTTGTGTTGTTTTTATATGCACGGAAATTTCTCAGCTTACAAAAACCCAGTTTCTCTGTTTGATCTCACCTTCGTGGCCATGAGGAATTTGTTCCAGTCTTCCTTGTTGGCTGCTTTCCCCGCAGCAGAGAACTCGATTTTATTCCTCAGCACGGGGTAGCCTGAAAGCAGGAACACCACAGAGCGAGACTACATGCTGTGTATGACTGCACAGTCACGCAGCAAACTGGAGAATCAACACTTACAGCAAGGCCACAGCATGTTTTGTGTATGATAGCATTCTATTATACAGTAGCTATCATTTCATATTAAAATTTAAGAAAGAAAATCGTTGAATGGTCCATTAGGTTTTAAATGAAGGTTCTTGAAGTGGACCTGTTATACATTTCTTTCTCTGTCACATATATACTGTTTTATTGCTGGATTAATATTACACAAGGCCACAGTTTCATGTCAGTGCTGTTCACAGTGAGAGAGGATATGCTGATCAAACCTTCTGTTTTGTGACAGGTAGCCAATCAAAAGAACGTTGGCTTTATGGTTGTGGAACTAGAAAAAAGGTGAATTGAGTGGCTGCACTAAGGTTCAGTATAAGATATATAAGAGAATAACAAAAAGCTTCGCTAGTAGAGACCAAGAGTAAAAACATGAAGATAGAAATGAGCAAAATAGGTCTCCCTTAAATACAGATTACCTTCTTCAAATAACACAGAGGTGAAAATTAAACATTTATTTGAGAACAAATCCATCTTAAATCTCCAAAACACCTCAAACAACAGCTCTACACTTTCCTGAAATTAGATTTCATTACATCAACCTGCTCACGTTAAAGCGTGTGTGAAATCTCGTGCATTGCAAAGTGGATTAAGTGTAAATGTCAGCACTGTATGCAAACATCATGGGTGTGAGAAGAAAGTTTAACAACAGGTAAACTATAAAAGCTCCAAATAACAGAGAACATGTTGCAACTTTATGGTAATTACACAATTTTTTATTAAATTATTATTATTTTTTATTTCATTTAATTATTTCATGTTTTCCACAAAATAAATGATGAAACGTTTCTTCTTGCTTTTTGCTTTTCTCTGTTGCATCACATCAGTTTGCAATTTTTTTCCCCTCTGATCTCTTTTCAATCTTTGAAATTAACAAAACTTTGATAAGTCTTGGACATGCTTGAGTGTTTCTGTGTGTGTGTGTCTAACCGGTGAGGACACAGGGCATCGAGCGAAGGCCGGTGTTGGCGGCCACCAGCGAGGCTTCGTATGTGTTCCTCTCGTCACGTGGCAGAACCTGCTCGAGCCGATGGTCCATGGACACCATAAGCACCCAGTCGCGCATCTGGTCTCGCTGGGCAACCTGTAACACACACGCTGTTTTCAGACAGCTTTTCTAAACATTGCTCATTGCAACTGAGCTGCATGTCAGGTTGAGTTTGATTTTTTACATAAAAAAAATACAGTTTGTGTGATGTCAGCCTGCAGTGATAAGAGTTTCCTACACAGAAACTCAGTGACTGTGTCATAAACAGGAATTGGTTGAGCTTGTTCAGACAAAAGAAGACTTTTGGACAAAGTAATCTTAAATGGGCTGTTATATAGTTACTATTATTCTTTTCAATTTCTCTAACCCCAACTCCTAAACCACCCCAAATTTTGGTCATCATATTTAAGAAGCTATAACCAAGGTAATAAAAATAACTAATAAAAACAAGCTTTAATGTGACCTATAAACAGGAAAATGTGAAGTATGATTTTTGTTAAGAGGGCCTGATTTAGCCCACAGGCCACCTGTTTGCCTGCCGATACTTTCTAATTTGCAGCTACAGCGACCCTGCAGCTTAAGACTGGGTGCTTAAATGGAGCGATCTGTCATCTGTGCTCATTTGTAAAGAATATCACAGAGGAATGTGACACTAACTGCACCAGATCTGATTTGTAGCACATCACCAATATTGTCTTCATCTATCAGTCTGACCGCAGCATCCGGTGGGATATGTGTTTGGTGGGCGGTGATGATGTCTTACTGTGACGCAGAGTTTGGTGGGAACTGGAACCTCAAAGGGAATGTCGGTGTCTAGGAAATCGGTGTGGTCCAGAGTGTCCAGAGTCCCCTCGTCAATGCCCTGGACAACAAAATTAGCCAATCACAAATGAAAAGATTCAATTTTACACCTGTTTTACACATTAGAAGTTCAGATGGTGTAATGGTGTTATAATAGGATTTTGCTGGTATTCACGGAATACATAACGGAAAGGTCACAAATAAAGATTTCTACAATACATACATCGCACAGATCCAGGAAGTGGTTGAGAAAGATGAAGGCCATGTTTTCCCAGCCAATAGCCTGCCAGAATTGAAAACATAGCACGTAGAATCAACACCAGAGAGAGAGTATCTGCTCCTTCAAAAAGATTATCCTCTAATGGCCAATCACCAATAGAGCAGAGTTAAAGGCTTGTAAGTAGTCATGGACTACCTGAAGTGTACAATGCATTTTTAAATGTACTTCAATCATTGAATATCTGGGAATATTACCAACTTTGTGGAGAAAACTCATTGAATTTTGTGGTCTAGGAGGAACATTTTAGACTATGAACATGCACCTGGAACTAAAAAAAAAACAAAACATCAGCACTACCAAAGCAGAACAGCTGCACCTCATCCTCTCTAATTGGTGGACTCACCTTGCAGGCCAGGCCCGCCTCATAGAAAGCCTTGTCCGCAGCAACAAGCTCAGTGTGACGCAGCAGAGACACGGAGAGCTTGGTTGCTATACTGATCTGAAAATGCACAGCAGAAGAAGAGAACACTTAAAAAACCCCAAAGTAAAGCTTCCTACATATCATCATCAGTTACCTAGCAGAGGTTTAGATTTGTACCATGACATGGTCTTCTTTTTTGTCTTGTTCCCTGTTACAATTTAACTGATATTCATACTCGTGTTTCTAGGTGTTCACATTTTTCTAGAGTCTCCTCCTGTTTCGTCTATCTGTTTGTTTGTCTTCCACTGTTTTCACTTCCTGTTTTATTTTGGTAATTACCTCTTTGTGCATCCTTCCTGTGCTTTTTTAAGACTGCCTGGCCAAGTCTCAACTATGTTCACCTGTGCAAATTGAGCTCTGTGTATTTTTAGTTTCTTTTTGTTTGTCTACTTGGTAACTCCCCTCATGGATTCCTGTTTAGCTTAGGTCAGACTATCATCACTGAAGTCTTCTATAATGTCCTGTGGTGTCTGGTTCCTGGTGACGTTGTCTTCTTTCCCAAAATGAAAGGCAGAGATCGAGTATACATCACAGATGGTAATGTGCAGGTGGTCAGAAAGAAGCTTACAGGAGGACATCTAAAAATAGAAGAAGCAGTACTGGTAGCATCCAAGGTGTACCAGGAGATGACCTTGGGACCAAAATGAAATCTGGTCACGTTTTTATTTTTCTGAGCAAAGACACAGAACTTTTGGCAGGCAAATGTTGCCTTGCTGGTCACATTTTCTGCAGTTCACATGGTTGATCTACCCACAATACAAGGTGTTTTCACATCCGTCAATTCTCTAGCCCAACATCATCTATGCTGTTACCACAAGACTCCAGGCTTCACAGTGCTTTGTTCTATTGTTGAATTCTCACCAATTATGAGCAACTTTTACAAAGTCATTTTCAAAGATGTCCTCATTCTTAAATATTCTGTATTTAGGCAGGTGCTGTTTGCGTTTTCATACCAGCTGCTCGACTCCTTTAGCAGCAGATCTTGTGGCGTAGTAGTGAGAGATTAGCAGCATCTGTTCAAAATCTTCATGAGCCGGAGTGTTTGCCTCGGTTGATTTGGACATGTTCTCACACTGAAATCACAGCAAACAGAAATTAAAAAATTAAAAATTGATGCATTTTATGAGGACAAACTTATTTTCATGTTTTTTAAAATGGATCGATAAAGGCATTTACTAATTTTGATTTACCAGTTGGAAGAAGAAATTGCGGAGGTCGGCGAACATGCGGTAGGACTCTGGTCCATCGGTGTCGGGAAGGTTAATCAGGTCCAGGAACAGGCGTTTGTAGATGTTAAAGTTCTGATTGTAAAAAATGGCAAAGCTTGTAAAAAATAATAAACAAGAGATGTCTCTTTTTAATCATGTTGTTAAGGCTGTAATAGAAATCAAAATATCTTTTTTTTTTTTAAATAAAATACAGCTGCCTTTTCACAGTCAGTTTGCTTTTTATTTGTGTAAATATAATTTCCGAAAGTCACTGATATTATTGTCTATTGAAATAATCTGGAACTGACTGACTCAAGAACCATAAAAATCTGTAAACCAGGGCTCCAAGCTCTTAAGGTAACATAGAGTTTTGTTGTAAATACCGCTTTATAGCAAACAAAAATACTGGCAGTGCCACCTGCTACCCCTCAGCCTTCTAATAGATACACCTATGGTTTAATTAGAAAATCTTGGGTAATTTTCAGAAAACCTGCTGTCTGACCTTTACTTTCAAACTCGTCTGAGAATTTGCACCTATGCTGTCAATTTGAAAATCCTATATCGTCTCATTCTCAAGCTATTGCATTCACAAACTTAGGTGTCAACATGCTCACTTTGCAGCAGCTGCCTGCCTGCATGCTGCTATGCAGGCAGGTGGCGTGGGTAAAAACTGGAGAAGAAATTGGTTTATTATGCTTAAGAACACTAGCTATTTGGCTTTTGTGGTGCTAACTGAGACTCACACTGTACATAACAACAAAGTCGACAATCTTGGCAATCAATGCAATCTTGTCAACACTGAACTGCATAAAAACATGTGGGTTGTTTGAAACTATGCAAACATTCCCATCGTGCCAAAATCTTGCACAAAATACACCACACCCCAATCTGTTTGTGGTCTCTCTATGCTTACTTTATCTTTTCTTTGCCTAACTGGCCACAGCAGAGAGGCAAAGCGTGAAATGGACATGGTGGACTGGCATGTCTATAACACATTTTGCTGTGATACTTGGTTGGAATATTCATATAATTTCACCTTCTATGAAGACTACAAAACTAAGAGTAGATATTCTACATTAAAGAGGGAAACTTGGGTTATCACGCAGTGAAAGAAGGATAATGTACCTTTAGGGTACCCACTAGGGGGGAATGGAATTAGCTATAAGAAGTGTGTGTGTACCTGAGGGTTTGGTGGTACTCCGTGCTGTATGTAGAGCTGAACAGCCTTTGGAGCTTCCTTATCCTTGATGAGATGTGTTGCGTACAGAGCAATGTACTTATGGAGGATCTGAAAGGTCTGACAAAACACAACACAAAAATTATGAAGCCTGACAGAAAAAATGAGGTCAATGAGGCCTGTTAACGAGCAAACAAGACCAAAAAGCACGAGAGAAAAAAAAAAGTGTTGCCTCAGCAGAAATAATTGTCCATGAGCGCCCGGATATGCTTCATCTTGTGTGACAGAAATGCCCATGCAGGCCTTATTTGTCTGAATATTGCCACAGTGCGGGGATGAGTTTAGCTAGTTCATAAAAAAAACTGCACATTAAGGCCCACTGGAGGGAAACATAAATCAACATAAACTACTTAGCTGCTGCAAAGTTGCTTTTCTGTCTGATATCACCAAGGTTGAATCAGGGGGGACTTCGGATAGGACAGAACCCCCACCCAAAACAAGAACCACCCCCTCAGTGCCGAAAAGTGTTCGATTAATGTCTCAAATTAACTTGTAATACAATTTCAGAAAGCTCCAAAGTGGATCATCTCATTTCCAGACATGGACACTTTGGATTCGGCTCTAAGAAGGATTGGAAGTGCTTTCCTGGAGCCTTGCAGCACATTTTTACTGGAGGTAACAACAAATTACCCTTAGCTGCAGCTAGGACATGGTTAGTCCTCTTTGTTTCTGTTGTGGAAAATCTTAAATAAAATTGCAACCACCAGGTGAGCGTTTCTTTGAAGTGAGGTTTATTAAGGAAAAAGAACAAAAAACACTGCAGTGGAGAAAACATTCAAGTCAAACACCAAAACAGTTTTCTGTGGAAGGACGCCCCCTTGAACTCTTTTATACCTTCTCAAACACTCTCAAACAAAGAACACTTCACATCAGACCATATATTCCTATACCTTCAGTCCGGCTCATCCTTGACCCTCTCCCACTCTAAGAAAAGTTACAACCACCGGTCACCGGTCTGACTGTACATGTTGTTTTTGTCCATGCTTTTACAGCTGGGGCACCTGCTCATCATTATCACCTACCTGCATCATAAAGCTCCAGACCTGAACTCTGCTCAGTGATTGTTTCATCCCCTAGTGTAGTACTGGCATCATTTAACCTCTAGTTTATCAATTGCTCACTGCTTTGTCTAAAACTCTAACACCTTGACCTCACCTGGTTATCTGCTTTTGCTCTAAAATTGCCTGGGATTTTAGCCCGCTGCCTATATGTGTAATACCTTATCAGAATCACCGGATTCCCTGTAGATTTCCCAGCATCATCGCTCCATCCCTACTTCCCAACAAATTCGCACAAAGTTCCTGGTTGTTTGAAGTAACGATGAATGACTCTTTCCCCTGTGCCCTGCTTTAGAGTTCACTTGTTTTAGAACTTTAAAACCCTGATTTGAGCAAAAGCTGTTTGCTTAACAACCCGAAAAACAAAAGAGGTGACAATATAATATGAACTCTTAATGACATCAAACAAGACATACCTGTTTGGATGCTGTCTCCAGGCACTTCTCCCACTGGCCTCTTTCTGCGTAGATGTCCAGGGCTGCCATGACATCCACTCCCACCAGCTGAACGAACACAGTCATCAAAAATAAAAACAAACAGTTTTTTCAGCTCTAAGAAACACAGCATGAAACTTGAAATTAGACCATTACATTTTCTGTCTTTCTCTGCTCATATTTATCAAATGGCACTGGCAAAGTAAACAACTCGGAGGACATGTAGGGCTCCACAGAGCAGTGAAATGGTGCAGGAAATACAGAAATCACTGTAAAATCATCTCAGTGAAACTTAACAAATTCTTATTCTGGGAGGAACATGCTGCTGTTTACTACAGAAATGGATCAAATGAGAGATATTTATCTCTTTTTGCTTTATATAAACGTTACAAAAAGTTATTTTTCTGGACCAAACTGCTTGGAGTGATTTTGGAAGCTGAATTTTGTCATAATTGGGTCAATATTAGCTTGATAACATGTCAGCTTTTCTTTTTTTTTTATTTGTTTGGTTCAGGGTGTCATAGAGTGTATACTTGTACTTACAGACTCCACTCTGCCCTGGTTTTTAAGGTGCTCCTTGTACTTCTGGTCCACGTAGTCCTCATACCTGTCAAATATCAGATTCATAAGAAACAGGGCAGAGAGGCACGCATGCTTAATAAAACTGATATGACATTGAAAAAATAACCAGCATGTCTTAGCCTTTCTGTTCACTTCTTCTATTCTGAGTTTTAATTCAGTGTCGGCCCTTGTCTTTGTTGCTGTTCTGCCCGTAATAACTATGATACACTTGAGTGTTTGTGTGTGTTTGTGTGCTCTCAAACCTCGGCTCCAGCTCCTTGGCGACTCTCTTGGCTTTGTTCCACTCCTCACCCTCAATAAAGACATCGATTGCCTCTTTGATGAGGTCCATGTTTAAGTAGAGCTCAGCAGCCTTCAACAATCAAATACAAACAGGACACAGGAAAGAGGCAACCTTATTATAAGAGCATATATATTTGGATTGTGTGTGTGTGTGTGTATTGTTTTATTAACTGAATCTACGTGTGTTTTCACTCACGGCGTTGAACTTCCTCAGCTGTGCGAGTCGTGGTCCGACCACCTGGATCACCTCCACTGCTACATCTGCTGTCAGGAACTTGATGGACAGCTCTGCCGCCTGGACATATGCACACAGCGAGTGCACACGCCAAACAGTACAGGACACCCAAAAAGACACAAAAAGGAAAAATCAATTCAAACCATATATAGAAATATAACATTTAGCTTTGTCATTATTTTGTTATTCAAGTCTGCTCAAGACGTTTTCTTTTTTTTTTCCTTTTAGGGTTTATTTTTGCAATTATTTCATGAAATAGAATCGAGGTAGGCAACGTGTTTTTGGTAATAATGGGCAACAAATCCATGAAACCCTTTTGATAGATTCTGCATTTCCTTTTCAGCAACCTTTCTGTTTTCTGGTTTGAGAAAATGTAGCTTGGGACAAGAGAGTTTATTCTGGATAGGAAGACAGAAAGAGTGGGTACCATATGAAGATAAAGCCAGTACTGATTTATTTTATCTTCTTCATATGGACTCGGTATTAGTGGTATTTATATAGCACTTTTCTGCACTTACTGAGCACTCAAGGCACCCGACTCCCACTCACACATATACACACATCCTGGTCATGAACACATTTACACATGTCATCATGCAGATTGGAGAAGCCCGGGATCGAACCACTGACTGGACATGCAGCTGAACGTCTGTTTCTGCTCCACTGCCATGAGGATAGACACAGAAAAGCTTTACCACTTCCACAATATTCATTATGGACTTAAGCTATTTCCTATTTAACTACTATAGTTTTCTGTTGTTTTGAATCTGTTCTGTGATATTGATTTTAATGAACTACATTTTTTTAAATGTTGTGGGTGCCGTAGCACAATATTTTCCCAACTTTTTCGATAAAAAATATTTATTGTGTCTTATTTTTCCTACTTCAAGTGTATTTTATTCAAATTTTTTGCATTTTATTCTCAGTCACACATACGTTTAGTATGTGTGTACACCGAGACATATAATGTACAAAATTTTTTCTCTCCTTACAATATGTGTCTTTGGCATTTTTGATATTCTATACAGCAAAAATATTATAAAACCAAATTTTAACAAAGTAGCAGTTCTTTCATAACCTTTTCAGGACAAAGTTAAGAAAGTAGGTGGGGCTATTAATAATAATGAATTGCATTTATATAGCGCTTTTCAAGACCCTCAAAGCGCTTTACAATGCCACTATTCATTCACTCTCACATTCATACACTGGTGGAGGCAAGCTACAGTTGTAGTCACAGCTGCCCTGGGGCAGACTGACAGAGGCGAGGCTGCCATATCGCGCCATCGGCCCCTCTGGCCATCACCAGTAGGTGGTAGGTGAAGTGTCTTGCCCAAGGACACAACGGCCAAGACAGACACAGCTGGGGATCGAACCGGCAACCTTCCAGTTACAAGATGAGTTTCCCAACCCCCTTAACCACGGCCGCCCCCAAATTGATGTTATTCCACCAGTTTCTGAGCCACCGCAGTGTAAGAAATGGCATATATTTAAAAACTGCCTCTTATTACCACTGCTGTTTTGCCCTACCAGTACTGACACTGATGATGTCATACTTCGAGGGAGAAAGAGTTCAACTTCTTCAACTAATCCAGTTTTGAGATCCCTTCCCAGACGCCTTAACGCCCACTCACATCCTGGGCCATCTGATCTCAGGAATTCGCATGATAAGGTGGGGCCAGGTTTCACAATGAACGCACCCGAAACTCTGGCTGATTGGGACCCACGCCCAGTTTCACACCTTGGCTCAGGCGATTAGAGGATCATCAGGGGTCCTTTTGTCCCTCTGTGGGGGGTTACTCCCACTAGGTTTATATCTGGGACTCTCCACCATTTGACCTTAGAACTGAAGAAGCTTCTCGGATGAGAGGTGAAACGTCTTCAAGCAACTTAAAGAAGTCCAGACGCTTTTCTTTCCAAGCTCCTTTGACTACGATGACCTGGATGACTGAGAACCTTCACAGACAGCTTAAAACTCATCTGTTTAGACAGGCATTTGGGTAATGTTAATGCGTAATATGTTGTTTTATTTTATATTTATATTGTACTATTGCTTGTTTGATATGCTTTTATATTTCCTCTATGTTGCTATATTGTTTGTTTGACATGTCTTCATGTGAAGCACTTTGTAACAGCGTTTTCGTCTTAAAAAGTGCTATATAAATAAATTTTACTTACTTACTTACTATCTCAAAAAGCAATATAATGTCACCGTAATCATTATATAATCCATTTGATTCTGATTGTGGGGATAGTTGGTGATACATGAACTGACTTTGCTGTTTGTGTCTTGAAGAAAAAGTCTTTAATTCTTCTAATGCAATATTTCCAATACGGCTGTACCTTGTATTTCTATCTATTTTCATTCATAGTTAACTAGTTAATTTATAAATATATTATATAAATAGCACAAAATAAATGTCCACATTTCATTTTCACAGGTTTAAACAGAGAGTCCACAGTAATCTAATTTAAAAAGAAACAAAACACCATAAAGCAGGAAACGTGTCCCTTTTAAACCACATCTGTGTAATCTCTGATTTAGCACTTCTACATTTAAATAGACTAGAATCAGCTACTTCTGTGAGTCATTTGGCATGTTTGATAGCACTCACTTTCACCTATTAAATATAATGTGTCTTAAAAAAACAGATAATTGGAATAAAGGTCATTATGAAGCGCACTACAGGAAGGAATCAAAAATTCAAAACTTAAATCAGTGTATCGCCTGACTCATCTGTAATGCAGATGCAGCATTTTCTGACCTAATGAAACTCACTTGGGGAAAAAAACTACCTATTGATCTCTGTGATCTCTTCAAGACCGCTTCTTTACAATCACGGAGATTGACCATTCCCATTTCAAATAATCTGACCTCTGCACTTTAATCAATAACATGCAGTATGTGCTGCGTATCTTCATACTCACAGCAGAAATCACCTATTGATGTTGGTGACATGGTGACCTTTCGCCCTCCTCCACCTTTAGTGGTACTCTTGACTACAATTAAACATCTATTCTGTCCTTCACCCACTACAGAGCTTAAAGTAAAAGTGAAAAGTAATTACTGATGCTGTCTAAATATAAGATCTACAGTACGGCCATTAAAGGTCATGGTGGGAAGTTTTCTTTTATTTCTGGATTATTTTTGCAGAACCAGAGAATAAGTTACTGAATAATTTCCTTCTTTAGGGAAATAAACACTGTTTGAAATGGTTATAAATCACTGTCTGTAGTTTTATGTCATGAAAGTTCAAACAGTACAGCGATGCCAAAGATAAAACGAACACTCCAGGGAAAGCGGCTCAAAGGAAGACAGAGAAAACTATGAAGAGTGGACAGACCTTTGCAGAGACCTCAACCCTCGGCCGCAGCCTTGAAGCCAAACTGTCAACTTACTACAGATTGTGATTTATTTTAATTCAGACCGCCTTTTAAGATTTGACACAATGTAAGTAGATATTTTCGGCAGGTTGACAAATCGAGTTAATACTGTTAATCTATCTGAAAAGGGGATTCTCACATTCTGAGCTGCAGTAATGTTTTCATTTATGGCATTTCAAAATATGAATAAGGTTTCTGTATGCATCTAGGACAAAGATCTGAAAATAATTCATTTATCCTTTAGATGGTTTCGACCTTTTTGAGTGTTTGTGGTGTAAAAATACATTTTGTGAATAATATTTAACTGCAAAAGCTTGTGATGACTGTTGTACTAGAAGGTTAAACCTCCCACTCACTATCTTAACCCCTTATGTCTAGTCTATCATATTTGTGTAGTTTTTTTTGTGAGTTTTCGAGACTTCTACATCAGCAGTGGGATTCCCCCCCCCGATAAAACCTAAATAAATTGCACAATACATCCATCCATCCATCCATCGATTTTCTTCCGCTTATCTGGCGACAGGTCGCGGGGGCAGCAGCGTAAGTAGAGAAGCCCAGACCTCCCTCTCTCTAGCCACCTTCTCTAGCTTCTCCAGGGAAACACTAAGGCGTTCCCAGGCTAGCCGTGAGATAGTGTTTCCAGCTTGTACTGAATCTGCCCCCAGGGTCTCCTCACAATGTATATATATGTTTTTAATTCTATAAGACATTTTAATCTATATTCAGGGTAAGATCTTTTTAAATATGCCTAGGTTAAAGGCTAACGTTTTTTTCAAACCTGCCTCTCTAATAAACCCATAACAGACTTAAAAGCTCTTCTTTATTCAGTAGCAACTACACGTGTAAAAGACTTACTATTAATTTCATATTGTTAAAAAGAACTAATGATCATGTGAATTAACAGTTCTATGCAGTTGTTTTTCCTTTTTACCTTCATCCAACACTTTTCCATCAGCGCTGTGTTTGAGTCATCCTTAACCTTCAAGTAATACTCCACGGCCCGGGAATATTCACCCGACTGCTCCCACTCTCTCGCCTGCTCCAAGAAGCCCTCCACACCCCTGAAACCAACAGGCAATAAACTCTTTTTTTTTTAATTAAAAAAATATTAAACATTTCACAATAGCTTTATTTATTTTCTATGTTATTTTACCAGTTCATAACAATCATGGCATAAAATAGTTAATGCTATAATAATAATAACCACCATTACTAAATGGTAAATTGACAGTTAATTGTGTCAATGCTAGGGTTCCCTTACAGTCGATTTACTCCGTACAACACATAAAGTATGGGATATCCCGCCCCTGTTTGTCCTGGCTGAAGAAATCTCTATTCACACCTTTAAGGCGGATGGCCTCAGACAACATGTATAGGGCCCTGTCTACACATATACCCCCTGCCATCACAATCAGCCCTCAGTTCTAACGCTCTTCACCTCGCTAAGAGCATATCTACTGGGTTGGGCTAGCTAGCTACTGCTAGTTAGCTCCATTGTCTGCTGGCATAAGTTAACCCAACTGCCTTGTTGGTGTTAGCCTTCACTCCACAGCTGGTGTGTAGGCTGCCCACGAAGTGCTAATTTCAAATCTTCCTGTGCAGCACTTTGCTTTGCGTTTTGGTATGGATATCAAACCAAAGAGAACAAAACTGAAATTTTCTGTTTGCCACTGTCTTCAGTGGTGCAGTTTCTCTTTGCATGATAGTGACCAGCAATGACGCGTGCCCCATTTGCCTGGGAATTGTCCAAGTTAGGAGAACGCTGACTGACCTGAAGTCTGTGTGCTTCTTCACACCCTGGAACGATGGGTGACTTTGCGGAGAAAATTCCAGAGGAGGTTAACAGTAACCGCATCTTGCATGCTAGCTACCGGTGGGAGCCTGGGCTGTTGCACCAGGGATCTTGGATTGGGAGAGTGTCGTTTTACAAGGTGGTGTCCACAGATGCTTCCCTAAGAGGGTGGGGAGTTCTGTCCGATGGCGCATCAGAGAGAGGGGTCTGGACACAGAGCTTCACAATGATGTAAGGCTGCTAGCTGTGTTCTTAGCTCAGGCATTTTTGTCCAGTTCTGAGGGGCCAACATTTCCTAGTCAGGATGGACAATTCAACAGTGGTCTCCTACATAAACAGGCAAGGAGGGAAACGCTCCCTTCCCCTGTTAAAGTGGTCTCGCTCTCTGCTATTATGGTGCAGTGTTCGATGTCTGTCTCTAAGAGCAACCCATGTTCCAGGCCATCTCAACCTGGGGCCAGACCTTCTCTCCAGACCTTCTCTCCATTCCAGTGAGGGAATGGAGGTTGCACCCCTTTGATATTGGCCCAGATACGGGATCTATTTGGCGAGGCAAGTAGATCTTTTTGCCTCCAGGGTGAACACTCACTACCTCATGTTCTTCTCCATAATCGACAGTGATTCACCCGTGGGCATAGATGCACTAGCACACCAATGGCCAGACGTGCTCCTCTATGCATTTCCCCAGTTGAAGTGATATCTCCAGTTCTTGATAGAGTGCATCGGCAGAACATCTCACTGATTTTTGTTGCCCCCCTGGTGGCCAACAAGGTCATGGAATGCAGAGATAATCAGTCTACTAGCAGCAAGTCCTTGGCAGCTTCTTCTCTGTGGGGACCTCCTCTCTCAGGCAAGAGGAGAAGTGATTCATCTGCCCGGATCTATGGTGCCTTTATGGTTACCTACTGAGAGATCAAATTTGATAGCTAAGGTTCTGCCCCCATGCGTGGTCCTGTAGAGGCTTTTATGAGTACAAATGGCAAGCCTTTGAGCAATGGTGCCAGGACGGGCACATTCCCCCAGTCCAGTGCTCTATTGTGGATGTTTTGACATTCCTGCAGGAGATGCTAGATACTGGCGGTCCAGTGTCTTTTCATGGGACTTGTGTTTGGTGCTTGAGGCCATTTGTGCCTCCCTTGAGTCTGTGGATATAAAATGTATTTCATATAAAACTGCATTGTTTTTCACTTTGGCTTCTGCAAAGTAAGTGGGTGACCTTCATGCTTTGTCTGTGCAGCTAGTTGGGCATCACCGCACACTTTTTTTTTTCCGGTTCACTTGTTTGTACATTACAGCCCCTTCGGTGGCTCATACTGTCCTTTCAGCTGGGTCTACCACACACTAAGGTGGTGGTGGTCCAACTCCAGTTTGATGGATACTCTGCAGGGCGTGTATATATGTCCCATACTATATGTGTTGTACCATGTGAATCGACTGAAAGGGAACGAACAGTTATGTGTATAACTTTTGTTCTCTGAAGGAGAGGAACGAGTTACAACACAAGGTTGTCTCTGCGCAGCTTGGCTCGATGAAGAGTGGCTATCGAACTGAGAGAAGAGGCTGAGAGAAGGGGGTATATGTGCAGGCGGGGCCATACACATATCATCACAAATAATCAGCCTTAAAGGCGTGAATAGAGGTTTCTTCAGTCAGGACATGCTGGAAAGCAATATCCCATTCTATATGTGTGTGTGCCTTATTCCTCAACTTCATGAAGCATAAATTATACACATAAATGTTCATTTTGTGTTGTTTTAGAATTTTGGATTTTTGGGTTAATATATCAGAGTTTTGGTTTATCTTTAGTTGTTTTTGTTTTTTTTACAGTATATTGCAAGTTTCAGTGCTTGATAAACGACCGAGTCTGGTTCCTGTTTGGATTTCTTTATCATTCCTGTAATGAGTTTTCTGTAGTATTAAGTTTAGTTTTTTTTTCTTTAATTTTCTTTTCTTCCCTCTCTATCGTGCAGTATTAGTTCCTTTGCCCTCCTCTGCCCTGTTAGTCTTCAGTGAATCCATGTTTTTCTCTGTCTGGAATGTACTCTACATTTTCGTATTATCCACAGCCTTTTCATCTCAATCACTTAATATATTTACTTGTCCTGTTAATAATCGGTCTTTGTCATTAGCTTCCATTTCATTAGAAATTAGAGATTAGAAATGTGTTCATCCTCTACAAGCTGCAGTTCCATCACAGCTTTGCAGATGGATGCAGTGGGAGATGAGAAGCTTTGCACTTATCTGAAGCCTGAGCTGTAAAGTCTGCAAGAATAATTCATTGTTTTCTCTCTTCAAACCCTCTTTTTCATCCGTTTCCATTGGTAACTTTTGATGTTTCCTCCCACAAGTCATTAAAGCGGGAGAAACGATGGGAGGAGGGTATGAGCTGCATTCTGCTGGTTTGCTGTCTAATGAGCTGTTCCTCATCGGGAGTTGAAATTTGGGAGTACACGTGAGGTGTTTTTTAAAAAAATGAGGAAAAAAGCATCAAACTGATTCGTTGTGCATAGATGCATTTCTGGTAATGTTCAAAATATGTTAAAAAATGTCCCACAAATAATCACGAGTCAAGTTGAAAGGCTTTTGACTTCAAATGTTGTAACTAGATATAGCTTCAGTGACGGATTTGGGTTTTCTTTAGTAGGACTGTGCTTCATCTTTTACTCTGCCATGTTAGACCTAAAATATTTGAACACCACAAGAAATGAAGGTCAGTGGTTACTTATTTTATGGGCTTAATCTCACCTGAGTCCTTTCTTGGAGGCCTCCCTCTCATACTCCTCTTGGAGCATGGAGAGTTTATTGGGGATATACTCTTTACAGATACGTATGGCATCACTCCACATGTCTACATCCTGAATTTAAAACAGACACGAAATCAATTAAATAACTGACTATCAGGCAGATTGTCAACATCTGAAAAATGAAAAAGGAATCCTGCAACTTTAGACATTTTTCACTAAATTGCAAAAAATTCTACAAATACTTTCTTGTCTTTTTTCTGTATCAGCGGCAGATTGACTACACTGGTTCACCTTATACCTAAAAAAATAGATCTTCTCCTACATTACTGGAAACTATTCTTCTTCAACAGTAACAATTTCCTGTGGGGTACCTCAGGGCTCCATTTTAGGTCCCGTCCCATTCTCTCTACACATGCTTACTTGGGGTCAAATAATCAGTAAACATAATATAATTTTTTGCTCCTAAGCTGACAACATGGAATTATATCTCCCCCTCAATGCCAACAAGTCCAGGCTGAATAGCATCATCAAATGCCTTGTGGACATTAAGAACTGGATGGCACAAAACTTCCTTCAGAAATTTTCTGTTTTGGCTCTGCCAATTCCTTTGTAAGTTTTTCTGATCAACTTGGAAATCTGTCCACTTATGTAAACCCTTAGGCCAAAACTCTTAGTGTGATATATGACTCTGGCTTTAGGTTTAACAAGCAAATTAACTCAGTGGTTAAAACAGCTTTTTTCATTTCTGTTCCATTTCAAAAGTTAGGTTTTCCTTTCTGTGAGAGATTGCAAAATTGTGTTCATGCTCGCATTTTCTGTTGTCTGGTGCTGGTAGGCTGTCCACAGGTATCTTAGGCTACGTTCACACTGCAGGTCTTAATGCTCAATTCCGATTTTTTGATCAAATCCGATTTTTTTGTCTGCTCGTTCACACTACAAATAAAATGCGTCAGCAAACGCGCTCTAGTGTGAACGCTCAAAGCGGCCCGCATGCGCAAAAGAAGATGTCACACACAACGCGCTCTGTTTAGACCCAGAGCAACAGTATTGTTTGACTGATGGCCCTTAATATAAAGACTTCGGACTTCACGTTTCCCAATTTTTGCTTTAAGTTATTTTGTTATTTACATAATAATGTAAATAACCTAATAATGATCCTTATTGCTGTTTAAGAGAGGAGCGGTGCTTCAAAGGATAGCTGCAGATTTCTGTCAGAATCTGCAGATTATACAGTACAAATAAAATGTTTACGTTGTCTTCCCAACAGTTTCACTGACATCTACACTGGATGGCCAGGAAGCGTTCGCGATGTCTTCTCCGGCGCTGATAATTGGCTTCAGTCTTGTGTCGGTGACGTAAAAGACGGATTTAATGCGACATGACCGTTCAAACAGCAGTCGCTTTCTAAAACATCGGATATGTATCGGATTCAATACCACATACGAAAGTGACCCAGATGGGATTTGAAAATATCGGATTTGCGCCGTTCACACTGTCATAGCATGATCGGATATGGGTCGCATAGGGTCAAAAAAATCGGATTTGATGCGCTTTCGCCTGCAGTGTGAACGTAGCCTAAAAGAGAGGTCATATTACACATGTTTTAGCATCTCTCCACTGGATGCCAGTGAGGGTCGGAATCAGTTTCAAGATACTCCTGTTTGTATACAAGCCATTCATGGTTTGTCTCCTTAATACATCTATGATCTCTTACACCCCTATTAATCTCCCATGTCCCTCCAGTCAGGTGATTGGAATGCTTCTGACTGTCCCTAGCGCTAGATTTAACCTCAGAGGAGACTGGGCCTTCTGTGTGTTTGCCAGCAAACTGTGGAACAACTTTTCCCTCACATTCAAATCTGCTCCCTCCATTTGATCCTTTAAAACTAGACTTTTTACTCACTGACATTTGAGTGTGTCATTGGTCTTTGTATTTCCTGTGCTGTTTTCGGCCATGATTCTGTTTATCACCCACTAATATCTATTTTTTTCTTATTTCTTTATTTATTTCTATTCCCTTGTCTTTTTATCCACTCTATCTTTTGCACAGAACTTTGGGTAGTGTTTTTTTTTTTAAATGTGCTTTATAAATAAATTTGAGGTGGAGTTACCTTGTAGTATTTAACAGCTAGTTCAGGTCTCTGTGCTTGGAGCAGGAAGGCCTCAGCCTTCTTGAAATCATTCTCTTTAAAGCAGAACTTGGCTTGGCCAACCAGAACCTCAGACAGGCTCTCTGGATCGTGGCCCTCAGCCACCTGCTGTGCATTGGCCCAGTCCTGGTTGTGGACATACCTGGAACAGTTCACACACAAATACACACAGGAAATAAAATCCAAAAATAATCTGTTTTAAGATTAACGGAAACGATTTTTTAAATGTTTTTCATCAAGTACCAGAAAGGGGACTTTGAATAACTTCAGGTTCATAGAAATTTACTTACTTAAAGCTGTGGCTATCTGGGGGGCTGGACATTAATTTCAAGACATATCTGCTTTCAGTGGCTTAGGGAAGTAATGGCACTTCTCAAACTTAAACCTCAAATCTCTACATACTTTTGTGAACCGTTAAAACTGCTTTTACCTCTCTGACGACGAAGTCATAACCCTACCTCAATCCTATATCTTGGGGGAAAAAATGAAAAAAGTTAATTATTTTTGATGTGTCTGTTAGAATCACTATTCTCCTTCTTCCATGCCTGCTATCCTTGAAAGAGAAATTAAAAACAAAGACGATATTTTCTTTGCCCAGGGTTAGTGTTAACATTAGTGTTAGCATTGGGGTTGTCACTGATCATGGGTTACTCTCCATCATTCATGAATACTCACACACTCCCCAATTTGAATATTACCTAAAATGACTTAAGCATGTGCGTACAAGAATCATTGCTGCGCAGTGCTGTGTGGCTGGCTGTGGTGTAACTTCACTATGTCTATTTTTAGAAAGCTATACATACTTAGTATTTCTACTGCTGATTGCTATGCAGGCTGTTTCCTCAGTTAACTTTCTGCTAACACTTTAGATTAGGCTTTAATTATCTTGCTATAAACATGCTTATTAGTAGCCTGTTTACTCTTTATTAGTCATTGCAAACCACTTACTAATGACTTGGGCTGCATGGTCCTATTATACCCTTATCAGACATTTAATTAAGAGCTAATTAATGGTTAATATATGTAGCGTAATTTAAAGTATTACCAACTTATCAAATGATTTTGATGAGGCTTGGTTGTTTAGTTCAATTATGGAAGAAAGAACCCCTTAAAAGAGATATGTGATTAGTGAAACTAATCACATTTGGACTTTTTTTAATGACATGAGAAAGTTTAAAAATTGAAGTATTCCAATAATTATATTAACCAAAATTGTCCTTAAACATTAAGCTTCAAACTGAGCCTGAAACTGATATAAATCTGCTCCTCACTGATGCTGATCAGCTGGCAGTAATGATGGGCTCAAAGTGTGAGCACAACATCATCACCTCCAGTACTCACATCAACACAGCTTCTTTGGGTTTTCCTGCTTTAATGAACTCTGCCTCGGCTTCAGTGAACTTCCCCTGTAAGATGAAACCATGAAAAAATTCAGGATTAACACGACTTAATGTGTGCAGCATGCAGTGAGTTCAAGATTCTCAGTAACAGAAATTACGAACAATAACTCAGTGAGTTAGTTCACAGAAACAGCAGCAGCAGGTTTATTGTTATTCTCATATGAGCTGACTATGCTGGGCAATAAAAAGAAAAAAAAAAATCACATATTGATGTGCTTGGTCTGGTTGAATAAAGAAGACAGAGAATAAATTTGGCATGAAGCAGTTTTGTAGGAGGAAAACTGAAAAGTCTTCATGTGGGTAGTTGTAGCAACTTTTTTGAAAGTGTATAGAAAGAGCAGAAAACTGACTGTGTGGTAAAACTGTGATGGATTTACCTCATCTTCCAGGTACAGTGCATGCTTGAGGTGGATCTCAGGAATCTTCTCCTTACATGCAAGGCGGGCCAAGTCAAAGGCAAAGTCAAATGAGCTGGAGAGAACATGAGGACAGTCTCTGTTTATGTCACATATAAGAGATCTGGCACTCAAAGGATTTTTAGTAGAAATCTATGAGATAAGTGTGTATGCATGTGTAAACCTCTAATTGATATCATAGTAAGTAATTAGAAATGTGGATTTGACTGAGGATACATGCACGTTTTGTCCCTGTGACCACAAAAGTCAAATATATAGCTTTCTCCCCATTAATTTATACACGGTCTGGGAATTAAAAGCACAAATAACTTTATAAGATGGTTACTAAGTGACCTTGCTCATTTCCTTTTTAGGAAGGAAACAATTGATCACGTTTTACCGTTAGGATTTCCTTTCAGACAGTACAACAGATAAAAGATTCTGAATGAGTGTCAAACTTGTTTTAAAGCTCTGCAAAAGGTTTATCATATTTTAAGCAAATAAAAAGAAACTCAGTATGTGAGTAAATTGAACTTAGATAATTATTTGGGTCTTTGTGTTGTGATAATGCTCACGATTTATTTGAAGCAGACTTGATGGCGTACTCCAGCAGGCCAAACTTGTTTAGCAGCTTAACAGCTGCCTCTCCTCCCAGACTCCGGGCCCACAGGTAGGCCACCTGCTTCTGCGCATCAGCACCTCCGTGGCTTTTTGCCACCTGACGAACACACAAACACATTAAAAAAAATCATTACACCAGGCCTTCACTCCTGTGGCTCCCTAACCCCCTTACAACACATAATCCCGGGGAGAAACATTTGAAAGAAGCTATAAAGCTGTGGTGCATTCCCAACGAAACTACAGCAATAAACAGAGAGCCACACACCTGTAACAATGCTGTGGACATGAAACCCAGTAACAACAAGTCAAGCCGTCCTATTCTGTATTTAGCATCAGGAATAAACATTATAATATATGCAATCTACAGTATATGCTTTAACCTAAAACAATTACAACAACAGATAACAGCTGATATAAGCAGAGTGTGAGGTGTAAACATTTGCTGCGTGGGGACGAGGTTCTAGACTTTACTGCTCTCTGCCATATCTTATAAATGTAATGAGATTAAACACAAGTGAACAAAACAAAACAAATGTGGCGTTTGTACCCTGTACGCATCCTCCCACATATCATTGACACTGTACATGTGGACTGCAGCCTTCCACTCTTCAGCCTCCATGAAGTGGTATTCCGCCTCCGAGAACCTCGATTCAGCCTCCAGCTCCTGCAAACAGCACATTTATCATCACCGTCACTTACCATAACTTATGTATCACATACCGGCAGGCTCAACCAAACCACACAGCCCATTAAGGGTCGTTGAATTAGAGCTAGAATAGAATGTAGAGGAAGAATTAATGCCCCAAAGTTTGCGACACTGTGAAAAAAAAAGTTAGAAAATTGGTCCCAAAAATGAACAGATTCAGTAATGAAAAAGAAATCTAGAGCTCAGAGACTCAGTTTGAAAGCGATTATGTCGGGACATGATTAAAAGACTTTAAAATTTGTCTGTACAGTGATCTGTTGAACTTCACAATTCAGGAAAATGTTGAATAAATTATTGTTTGAGTTTAAACTGCTGCAAGGCATTTCTCCCAAGACAGCTGGACAGCTACAAACATTAGAAACAGAGAGTGGTCTCAGACACAGACCTCCCAATAAAAACCTCACACGGCTCTAGAACTGCAGCAGTTTCTGAGCCCGTGAGAGCTCTTCTGATGAGAAGCCCCAACCAGTCGTGCCTGCGTAAATGCTGAGCTGTGAAGTAATGACATGAACCAAAACGCAACCCTTCTCTCACTTTTAAACTGGTTTCAGATGAGCAGGAAGGATCTGAAGACATTGTTTTTGTTGCTCACATTCTTGGAGTTATGTTCCTCATCTCCAAGTAATTAAACAAGAAAAATAAGCAGATGAACTGCCACAAAAAAAACTTTGCTTTACAGTATAAACACTGTCACTGCAGTTTAATCCTATTTATCTTTCATAGCACGGAAAGAGAGAACAAATTATACCTGTCTTAAAGTCCTGCATTAGTGCTCTGGTACTTTCAGTGTATGAACCAGTACAATAAGCAGAAAAAAGGCAGCTTTTAGTTTCTGTGCTCTAACTGTTGGAGTAACTGAGAGCAGCTAGAAGTAAAGCTACCACTTCACCCAGTATTTTAAATAAGCAAGGTTTATAGACAGTGTTTATGTGACTGTATTTAGTTATTCTGTTGCATTATTTTATTTTATTTGACTGTTTTATTACATAAACAAAGATTTTTGTTTACTTTATTTACTACTTTTATTTGATTCATTTCTATTTAGTGTGCTCATATTATTCAGTCTGTTCAACATTATTTTATGTTATCTTATTAAACTATTCCTTATTTCTGTCATTTATTCATATGGTGACAAAGGTGGATGCTCATATAGAAGAATACCAACATTGTAGTTCCTCTAGCAGCCACTTGAAGCTGGCTCGAAAAGCTTAAAGAGGAAATAAGCATGTTTACAGTCTGGTACAAAACAAAGGTTTTAACATGCATCCATTTGCAAATCTATAGATGCATGAGGCAATTTGCAAATATGTGTGAAGAGAGTTGTTTTACACAGTTAGCATGCCCATCACCCGAACTCAGGCTCGGTTCGGGTCACAGTTAGATTTATTTGATTGTAACATGTTAAATCTGTAGGGCTTAACTCTAGGAGTAAAAACACTGTCGTTAGATTGTCACTGCAGTGTGGTGTGTACCTTGGCTAGGTGGACATGGGTCTCAGTCAGCAGGTCAGGGTGATGTTTGGCTACCAAACGAATGACATCGTCAAACATCCGGTTCTTCTTGTACATGGTGATGGCAAGGTCAGGCTGCTTCACTGTAGCAAACAGCCTGCATGTGTAAAAGGGGAAAGAGGGCTTTTTAAAACACTTCAGGTCTAAAATACTACGCCCAGACTTTTTCTCCTGCTGTTTTCAAGGTCAGAGATTAACTCAAATGGTGTCATGGTAGTTTGTCTCCCACCAGCTCGACTCCAGCAGACAATGACGTGACAAATTCGTGTAAATATGGAGATTTGTATTTACCTCTCGGCCTCCTTGAACTTCCCATCTCTCTCCAGCTCCTGAGCTCTGCTGATGTACAGAGCCATAACCTCCTCCTCCGTCATACACTTCACTGCCAGCTTTATAAGAAAAAGAATATTAAAAACACGACCTTAAATATTACATTTCTTAATTAATCCCACATTAGATTCTTAAATATCTATTCCAGGGAGATTTTCTTTAAAAGGACTCTGGAAAACACAGAATATTTAAAACTATGCTGTAATGTGTCCGTGCTGACCTTGTGAGCCTCCTCCCAATGCCCTGCTGCGGTGTACATCTCTACAGCATCTTTAATGTGACCTCCTTTCACAAACAGATGTTCTGCCATCTACAGGTCAATAAAAAAATAACAAAACACACAGAAAATACAGAATGTCACATTAAAAAAAAATTATATATTACATTACTTATACAGAGCCCATTCTGAGAGTTTAATCCAGATTATTTTTGCAGCTGAAATCTGCATATTCCCCCCCTAACCTAATCACAAAGTTACCATTTTCAAAATGGGACAGCTTTAAGGATACTCTCATTGAATATATGTGTGTGGGCATGCCTGCCAGTGCAAAACAAGCAGATTGTGGGTTCAGCTAAACAACATGAGTGATATATTAAAGTCATCTGTCACAAAGGCAATAATAAAATCTTGCCCAGCTATCTTGATAAGAAACTGTTTGAGGTTTAGCGAAACACAGTAATTATATTTTCTAAGTTAGAACTTTTTGGCTGGCTCTTTTTTTATTCTCCAAACCTCTTCAAAGACCTGTTTAAGGATAAAACTTGATTTTAGGTGATTATATTAGAGTGTTAACTAGCCATCCAGAGCCTGTCGGAGAAAAAGCAATGGGCGCAGAGTAGATCACTTCCAGAGTGGATGCACCTTTAAGATTAGGGTATGGAGCTTACTGATGTTGGCTTATTTTCGGGATAAGAGGCTTTGGAGTGCATTAATGTCAATCACAAAGAAACCTGTGTGTGTGAGTCCCCTCCCCCTACACACAGAGTGGATCAGGCAGCAGTTACTACAAATGTTTATATTCCTCTCTGTATTTAATTATTAGTTATTATTAATCACCGGCTCTCTTCCACAGTGTGTCTTTGTCCCGTCTATCTCCCCTCACCTCCAAAGCGGCAGATGAGCTTGCTCATAGGGAGTCATATGATTGTTGTGGTTTTCTCTGTATTATTCTGGGGTCTTTACCTTACAGTATAAAGCACCTTGAGGCAACTGTTGTTGTGATTTGGTGCTATATAAATAAAATTGAATTGCATTTAAAAAAATGTCGGGGGAACACTAGTAACAGAGAAAGCATGTAGCCAAAATATGTGAAACTCTCATCTAAATGAACTAAAACTTAGCAGCGCACTTTGTTTAGGTTCTCTGCAATAAGACCACCAAGTCGGAACCAGACTGGGACAGATGGTATATGACATGTTTGTATTTATTTGTTTTGTTGCATCTCTGCATGTTTTTGTTTATTATATAGTTTTATGTGATCTGCCTAGGGACTGAGGATGTGAATTAGGAGTATAGATAAAATCTGCCGTGTTTACATCTCATATTTTCTTACACTGCTGTCCATTAATGTGCACTGCCCCTGTTAAATAAAGACAAGACTGGAAACTTTGAATGAATACATCAAACTATGAAAAAACTCAACTTAATTTTAATTCAGATTGCAGAAGCCTTACTCTCGTTGTTCATACCTGAGGAGGTGAGAATAGAAGTGATATATGCAGAGACTTGCACAGAGTTCACCACACTCCAAAGGCTGCTTTTTTATCTGCACTAGCTAAGGATATGCAATTTGTGAAACCAAATTCTAATTATACTTATTCTGGTGGTAGACTTTTTCAATGTTGCAACTAGGGATGGGTATCGAAAACCGGTTCTTGTTGAGAACCGGTTCCCACTGTTTCAATTCCTTGGAATCGTTTGCCACTTTTAAAAACGATTCCCTTATCGATTCCAGTCGCCCCGAATGACGTCATCACGTTGAGTAGCGTCTTTTACCCAGTAGGAAACACGGCGCCTGAGCGGCACAAACGCTCAAAAGTTTGGTTACACTTTATGAGAAAGGATGACAACAGGGCAACGTGCAATACTTGCAAAGTAGAGATTTCATCAAAGGGAGGAAACACTACGAATATGCAAAAGCATTTGCTCAAAAAACACGCGATTGCTTTCAACGAATGTCGTGTTTTTGATCCGCTCCGGACTAGCGAAGCTCAACCCAGCAGCAGCGGTAGCGTTTCCACGTCCTCTCCCGTTAATACTGCAGGTAACTAATCAATTAGCATTGCATATTATGTTAGCGCGATTTACCTTATTACAAAACCTGCTATTACTGTGCGTTGCATTTAGATAACCATGATGAGAGAGACAGAGTCTGGCTGGCTCAGATGCTGGCAGTTCTCGCTGCAGTCTACCGGTAGCGTCTCCTTTCAGGCCAGGATAGACGAATGTCACCCAGCAGTGTCTAAGTTTGTGGTCAAAGGCTTGCACCCATTTGCCACAGCAGATGCCCCCGATTTCACTTTGGTAAGTGAATGTGTTTAATTGTAGGCAGGGACATTACTGGATATTCTTGTGTAATTGCTACAGAATAATTTATGTTAAACTTTGTTATTGCTACAGGAGAATATTTATTTTATTATTTTACATATACGTTTTTTTTCCTGGGGACCCTGTGACACCCCATTGAAGAGCCGTAGGCTGTGGATCTCTTAAGATCCCACTGTTGGGTTTGTAAGGCCATGTTACTCCTAAATTTCTATCTTGTTCAAAGAGAAGATATAAAACAAAGTTCTAAGCTAATCGACCTTAGTGTTCTCCTTTTTTAAAAATAAGAATCGATAAGAGAATCGATAAGGAATCGAATCGTTAAACAGAATCGAAAATGGAATCGGAATCGTTAAAATCTTATCAATACCCATCCCTAGTTGCAACTCGTGAGTTTGGTTGTAAACAAATACTGATCTAGAAAGGCTCGTGTAGGACTGTGCCATTACATGAAACATGTAATTACAACAGTGTAATATCAGACCTACTGAATAACACTGTTTTTTTTTTTGTTGTTGTTGTAAACTCTGCTGCTGGTTGCCAGTTTATGTTGTGACCAGTGATCTGACTCTTAACACACAGTAGAGACTAAGAGAGTGAATGAAGCAATTAAAATTTTATCGCATTTTAAAAAGTATAATATAATGAAAAAAAATCCCGCTACTTTACAGTGAACAGACTTTTGCTACATAAAGCCAGATACTCATAGAATCAGTCTGTAATAAAAGTCGCTTCAGTACAACAAACAGATGAGCTGGTTGTTTGCCATTCTGATTAAAAAGTGTTTAGTCACTGTTTTTCCAGGATACTTTCTCTATAGCTACAGCAGGTGCGTGCGCTTCATTGTTTATAGCTTGCACTGAAATTCACTTTCCTGCAACAACTACCCCCCAACTTGGAGAGCAAAGAGCTTGTTATCTTAATTACTTTCTGTGAATATGCCCATGGAGCAATCTGACTGAAATAGGCTGCTATTTTCAGAGCCTGGCAGTCTGTGGAGGCCGTTTGGCTCAGCTGAGCTCATCAGAATAAGCACAGCACACTGCGCTTCGCCACCATCATCTCGCTTCCTTTTCTTTGTATTCGTACCAGATTGCTCTCGTTATCGTTTTCTTTTCAACAGTCGTGTTTTTTGTGGTATTGGGGCAACTTTTAAAAGTATTGTTACAACTACCAAACTTGTCCTTATTGCCAAAGCACCCTGGAGCAAACATGGGTTACAGTGTCCACAGAGACTGCAGTAAAGTGAAAACTGGCCACCGTGCATGTGTGTGGGTGTGTGTACGTGTCCACATGAGATGAGTGGAAATTAACTGCCAGTGGCAAAATGTCACAGCCTCCTTCATTTAGCCAAGCCTGTACAGTATTTTTATGAGGTACATATATAACACAAGTGAAAGTGTAACACTGACTCAGTTCAAAGTATGTAACCAGCACAAATATTTAAAAATGCAGTTTCTCGTTTACACGCATTTGAAACGATCTGTAGTCGTGTTTTGCTTTCTTTTTGTTCCACTGTTCACCAGTTTCTTACTTTGCCATCTGTCTACTGCTGTGTAGAGCAGATTTATCTTTTTCAGTTAAAACACCTTGCCAGTGCTATCCCCTGAGCAAAACCTTGTTGAAATGACATTGAAAAGATGACTTTTCCGGACGTCTGAACAATGTTGATATTTGGTTGTAAAGTGAAAGGTGAACATGTTTCACGTTTTAGCCAACTTTTCCTGGCAGTTCTGCTGTTATCCTAGAGGTGCTCTGGAGGAGATGCCGGGGTTTCAGAGCTGGAGCTTAATGGAGAGCTGTGAGGAGGAAATATGAACTATGTGTTCAGCTATCATTGCGGAGAATGTGAGATTTTTGGAAAATCAAATGGGCGAGTTTTGCTGAACTGTCTTTTAGTTCCAGTGAATGGAACTCAATGTTTCAGCATACCAAGATATTTGGAAAATTTCATGCTCCCAGATTTTGGTAAACAGTTTGGGGATGCTCACTTCCTGTTTCAACATGACTGTGCACCACTGCACAAATCAAGGTACCTAAAGATATGGACGAACGTGTTTGTCATGGAAGAACTTGACTGGCCTGCATGGTTTCCTGTCCTCAACCCAAGAGAAACACCTTTGGGATGAATTAGACACAAGACTGTAAACCGGGACTTCTTTCCAAAACACCAGTAAGTGACCTCACAAATGTATTTATGGAAGAAAGGTCAAAAAGTCCCTTAAACACACTTCTAAACTTAATGAAAAGTCTTCCCAGAGGAGGTGGAGTTGTTATAGCTGCAAAGGGTGGGCTGACATCTTATTGAACCCTATGGATGGAATGGGATGTGTGAAAGCAGACAAGCATGTAAGTGCTACCGTCTCATATTATGTATAAAAAATACATTTAAACCTCAGTTCATCATTTATATCACGAAAAGAATAGTTTATATCAGACATTTTTAAAAAGTTATATTTACATCTGTAGCTTATTTTCATCTTACCCTTAAACATTCCCACAATTTAATAAAAGTCCAACATATAATCTATTATACAATAAAGACAAAAACTTGTACTTTTTGATGCCTTCCTTTTCACTGATCTGAAAGAAAACATGTTGTGGCTATACCTTCACCTGTTTTTGTTTTTCATTTAGGTTTTCCTCTTTACCTCCTACCTCAGTCCTCCTGTCTCTCACCTCATAGTCCTGCATGGAGGCGTAGTGTTGAGCTATCTTCACATAGTATTTTGCTGATGACGAATCCTCCTGTAACTCCAGGATGTGGACTGCTTTCTTCCACTGGCGAGCTGCGATGGCTGCCTCGATCGCTTTAAGAGAACAGCTGCATGGAAGACCATATGAACACGTTAATTGTTCAGATAGCAAGAGTCAGCATTAAAATGCAGATTGTGTTGGTAATACTAGTTGCATTTTTTAACTATTCTGCAGAGAGAGAACTTATAGTTAGCTTATAGCTATCTGAAATAGTGCCTGAAACTTTACTAACTATATTTAAAAGTAGTATTTTTAACGTCTTTGTTTCTGTAGAGACTTGTAGCCAAGTCAAAATTCAGTTTCAGACGCGTCTCTAAGTTCTTTCTGAGCTCTGACTACCTGTCTTATTTGGGATTTTGGGGCATTGGTATAGCGATTTTTTTAAATCTCATCTCTCCATTATCCTGGTGATGATTTTAAAGAATTGTTGGCCATCACTGTTGGACTGTTTTTCAAGTGTCATCTTTCTGCCTCTCCATCTGTCCTTATCTTTGTCTCTCCAGTCCTCTCCCTCCATCCATCCCTCCTCTACTCTACATACCCTGCTTCAATGAAGTGGTTGATGGCAGCGTCCATCTGTTTCTGCTGGACGAGGTAGTCTCCCCAGGACTCCTCCAGTTTCACCACCTCAGCGGGGAAGGTTATGCGAGCCAGCTCTACCGCTACAGGAAACAGGAAGGAGAAACTTTCTTACCAGAAAAGTTACAATTGACTTGATTTAGCTTAAACCTACCATCTAAAATTGTACAAAACATTGTAGAAGTTATCAAATGGTATATGCAGTCTAAGCTATCTAACTGTTTTACCTTTCCTGAAGGCACCTCCTTTACAGTAGCACTCCAGCGCTCTCTGGTTGTTCCTGATCTTCTCATACAGATCTCCTGCCTGGTCAGAAGAGATGACATACATTTTGCTGTCAATTGTCTTTCAACTTAGGGTCATATGGGGCTGAAGCATATCCCAGCTGTCAATCGACGAGAGATCTGGACAAGGCCATCAACTCCAGCAGCCAATTATCAGTTAAGCTGACATTCATGTCACTGGACTGTGAAGCCAGAGCACCTGGAAAGGACCCAGGAAGGCACAGAATTTGCTACTTATAATCAGGAGGTTTGAACTCTGTGACTCTGTTAACTGCCACACACCACTATGGAAATCAAATATTTCAAATATTTATATCAGATATTTATAATTGTTTCAAAATTTGACCTTATAGCCAGTAACATATTGAAACAATGGTGTGCAGCCAATCAGAAGACAGCTGTCTAAAAGAAAGAGAGCTGTGTGGGGCTATATCACGGCCCATTACAAGATGAATTGTAAAGTTACTTTAGTATAGTTTAGTAATGAAAACATGGAATGTCAAATGAGAATAATGTTTGTTGGTGTAATTAGAAGAAAGATGTTCCGATGTTCTTGGAACAGTGACTACTATCACTTTTAAATGTCTTTAGAAAGTTTGTTTTCTTATTGTGGATTTAAACACAGGTATCGATATACTCCTGGCCACTAACTGTGAATTTGGCTGAGGCTGTGTGAACTAAAGCTGCCAATTACACCGTGCTACATTTTAATTAGTTACCTCAGTTTTTTGTTTGTTTTAATGGACTGAGTGGGAACATTTTGTCCCTGTATTTCTCTGCTGCTAGGTATTTCATGATTCAAACAACATGATACCTGAATCAGATATTTGTTCCAGCTAAATATTTTCTTGCGTTTCTCCATCTGTGACTACCCTCAATTAAACATGTTCAACTCTTTCAACCTATAATTATTCTTACTTTTAAAAGGATACACACAATTCAAATGCTAACTCAGTGGGTTTTCTAACAATAAAATGCAATGAAGAATAGTGGCACTTTGTAAAATACAGAGAAGTTTTATTTTAGCTACTGCAAGTTAAATTGTAATCACCAACTTCCATATCTAATTCCAGACACCGAAACTGATTAGAACACAAAATATCAGGTTACAAAATTTGCTTTGAGGATCCAGTCTCCTTTTCCAAGCCTCTTTCCCACCTGTTACATAAACACAGATGGCTAGAGGAAAAGAAGTGAGCTTTTAGACAAAAAAAAAAAAGAAAAAGCACACAGAGAAAAACAGGCAGATGGAGGGAGACAGAGTTCAAAACTGAAAATAACAAAGAACACTTGTTCCGGCATTGAAGCTGAGGCGAGGAGAGATGGGCTCAGAGAAGCGGGAAACACAGGAGGAAGAAATGATCCACTCACTCTCTCGTAAAACTCTCCCTTGATGAGACTGGCAGCAATGCGGTCGACGGTCTCGCTGCTGTTGGTGATCTCCGACTGGCTCATGGCGAGGCGAGCGGCCTTAGCTGGCAGCCCTGCTTTCAGGTAGAGGTTTATGGCACCCTGGAAGTCTCCCTCGCTCTCCCTCACCTCGCCGGCCCTGTCTTCCTGACCCGTCTCCATCAGCCACCGGTAACGGTTTTCACGCAAGGTGTCGAGCTCTGGGTAGCCCTGCAGTTATTTTGCATTTAGAGTTCAACCAAACAGTTATCCTGTCCACAGATAACTAACCAACAACACTCTTGTGGTTGACAGCAGGTGTACATTGTAATTTGGTAATCCAAATTCTCTGAGAGGTAACGAGACTCCTGCCTCTGCTGTGGGTTCTGTTTTCAGAAAATGAAGCTCATAAGGACACTCGCTGTTCACCCACAGGCCTTTTCAGATTTGATAAAGTGAGTATTATAAAATAGTGTATGCAGGGAATAGATCTAAGCAAGACAAAGGCATAAATGGGCTAAATTATTTTGTTTTTAGAAATGCTATTTTAGGCAATTAAGAAGCCTGTGCTTGTCATATGAGAAGGCTGTCTGTTTACACATTTTGGGTTTTCCTCTGTCTTTTCCGATTTAAACTTACTGTAGCTTTATATACTTTATTAAGCAATAAATAATTTCCCTTTTTTTCTGTCTCTTGGGGAATGCATTAGATAGGGCATCAACCCTTAAAATCCCCCATAATATAAAATGTAATAAATATATAAATAGAATATGTGGAGCTACCCACTGTGCTGACCTTTCCCGAATAAAGAGGCAGTAAAAAACTAGCTTTTGGCTTTTATTCTGTAATATAAATATGATAAATAAATATTTAAAATGTGCTGAAATCAAAGTAATCAATATAAATACGCTACCTCGAGCTGATTTGCGACCACGTAAAATGACTTGATCAAATATTATCAGTAATTGCGTGTGATTCAATTCCCTTTTTTTACCTTGGCTTCGGCTACAGCAATGCAGTCATCCCACATGTGGAGCTCTTGGTACATCTCTATGGCTTCTTCGATGGCATTCTGCACAGCAAAAACAAAACAAACAAAAAGCCAAACGTTGGACTTTATTCTCCAAAAATCTAGTATTAAGGATGCAGAGCTGGGTTTATTTATTCAGTTCATTTTATTCCAAGACTTTACCAATCTCAAGTGTTTGGTAAAAGACTAAAATGACTTGCCACTGCAGCCCTCACAGGGATTTGTTGGTTACCATCTTGTAAGGTAAACAATACTTTTAGCAGTGAAAGCATCTCTGTGTTGCTTGTCCTTCCCATTCTTACATGGGGAAGAAATTATTAATCTCTAGTTTGTGGCTGCTTGTTGCTCCTAAGCCATATTTTACTGTGTTGAATCCCTCTTATAGCAGGTGACAGCATTTATGTGTGCTTGTGTATCTGCATTGTTCACTGTCATCACAAGTGAAACTGAGCTGTTTATGTTCGAGTTGGAGCTAATAAATTGTGAAGGGTTACTTTAACTGAAGGAGAGGAGACTTCAGAACACACTGAGTCTATACAAGTATCATCAGAGCTATGAAAGCAAGAAAATGTGTGTGTGTATAAAGGGACACCGTATTACTGACTAAATTAACATTATATAGCAAGCTAGAAACAGTTAGTCTGTTAATATTTTGAGCTTTATATTAAAGTGGTCTGTTTTTTGCTAATCTGTAGAATGAACATATTTGACTAAAAATGCCAGTTTACCTGCAGATAGAGTTCCTCATAATATGGAGCAATAGTTCCTTTTCTTTAAGGTATTACTCCTCTGTTACTAATATGTTGTGCTTAACCACAAATATTAATACAAGACGTTACTGTGATGCTGTTTACTTAAATTTCTGTGATGGTGCACATCAGGCTGTGCTGTAGACATGATGCAGTAATATAAATCAAGCATAAATACACATTTAAAAGCTTAACAGCTCTGTGAATTTTGGGGTGTTCTGTTTGTTGTAAAATCTGAAAAGGAATTCATTCTACATATTACATATTCAATCTTATTTCTAACGCTCTTTTTTTTTTTACAGCCCACCTGCTCTGTGTAGTGCATCTCAGCCAGTTTAAAATTCTTGTCCAGCATGGCCACGCGTGCTTGGACTTGATAAAATGATGTCCCATCTTCTCCCTAATAAAGAGACAAAGAGATTAAAACATACAAAAGCCAGGGAGCACTTTTGAGCTTTGCAGAGAGAAAAAACTTTTCAAGAATTGCAAAGCTGCATTTTTTTATAAGGACCACTCACAGAGATTCAGCTAAAAGGAATTTCATTAATATCAACTCCAGCAGAGACTTGCTGTACAATGAATGCTGGATTTCCAGTTCCATCATAAGACACATTTTTAAGAGAAGTGTTGAATTATTCAGGTGTCATTGCATAAAAATGTCAAATACCGTATTGCATTTCATTGGAGAATACTAATAATTAGCCAATTAGTCAGAAATATTATTGCCACCCTTAAAGCTCTTTATCTGCTATATTTGTGATCAGTGCGTTGGGCCTTTCCTCACCATTTCCTGTGAAACTTTGTCTACGATCTCGTTTGTTTGCCGCAGGAAGTGGAGGGTTGAGACATCACCCAGCGCAGCAAAGCACCTACAAAATAAAAGGGAGAGAAAACCATAGAGGAACTAAGCAATTAAGCAGCAGATGGTGACAGAGAAAGTCAAACAGAAACAGAAATAAAGAGAAATATATTCAGTTTAGTGGAGGAAGAATGCATTTCTGGTCAGTGAAAACTTGTTCACTTAATGAACTGAGATAAATTAAAGCTCTTTCTCTAATTAGCCTTTAGATTCAGTGTGAGAAGCTGAGAAATACACAGGCACATCTTAGCATTTGGCCACTTTATTACCAACTCTCTGTGAACAGTTGCATCAGATTAATGAACAAGTCATGAAAGAAAAAAAGTTTAAAAACTCCTACTGTCTGACTCTTTTTTTTCTGCTTCCCTCTCTCATTAACATCACTTCCCTCCCTCATTAACATTATCCACTCCAGACAAAACTGTTTCTTTCCCCGATTTCATGATTTATGCAATTCAAGACGATGCCTAACGAACAGCATATGCATTATTAATGACAGGGAATTCAAATTTGAAAGGTTTCTCAAAACAGAGAGAACTAAAGATGGAGAGAGAGGAATAAAATGATAGAAAATTAAAAACTGTCTTTGATGATAAATGAAGTTGGGGGGGGGGGGGGGGGGGCTCTGGCAGAAACACAGCCATCGGCCGTGCGTGTGCAGAGGGTATACTTCTATTATGTTGTGGGGACATTTATCTGGTTATAAAATAATATTTCAAGGAACTATCTGATTATCTTTAAGGTACAAAAATCAAGCTGTATAAGCTGAATCTGTATATTTTAGATAAAAGAATCGGTCAGAGGAGTACAGGTTATAGTAAATGTCCAGGAAATGATTGTAAGTCAATGTAATGTCCTCTGAAGTGATGAAAAACAACTGCCCGGGAGTGCGCAAGTGTGTCCAAGAGTGTATTTCTTCATTCCAGGTGATGAAGGTGCCCTTGTTGCCTCTTTCCTCTTTTTTTCTCTCCAGCCCCAGAGATAAGTCTCACTTGCAATGACGACTGATACTGAATGTAATTATTCCGGAGACAAGAACATTACTTTGAAAGGGCTTTGTGTGTGGCTGTGTGTGCGTGCGTGTTTGTGTCGTGCTGACCTTTCTGCGATGTGCAGCTGGCAAGCCTCTAGAGCCAGCTTGCTGAGTGTCTTCCACATGGCTTCAGTCTCTGGTGACATCTCCAGAGTCTCGAGGAAGGCTGTGGCTCTGGAAAATACACGCACATGCACAAGTAGAGCTGAGCCAGGTGGCAAGACAGAACATAAAGCAAGTATTCTGTGCTGCAGATACCGACCACAAATGGTGTGTAAAGATAAGGAGCGGCAGAAGAGCTGCAAATATCGAGGAAACTGTGTTACAGCAGCCACTCCCAAATTTAAGTCTGAATTGGAAAATCTTCTACGGCCTTTTCATCACTTTTAAATATGCTTTAATTCAGTTTAGTCTAAGTTTTTATCTTGTTTTTTAGTCAGACTTGTTGGATACTGGACCGTAAGACAGATAAAGTAAAAAAATAAAAATAAATTAGCCTAATTTGGCTGATGCAAATGTCCAAATGGAAAAAACAAGGAACTCCAAAGTAAGGATGAAGAGAAGGTTAGTGAACATGATACCAAGAACATTAAACTGAAGCAGGAAGATGGCATTATAGATACACACGAGGGGGACTGGTGATTAGACACAGGTGACCCAAAAAAACCCGTCTTTTCATAAATCTGGATCAAGTTGGTTCCTGAATGTCCCAAATTCATTCTTCATCAAGACAATCACAATAATAGCCCCACATATAGAGCCATAAAGAAGATGTTTTGTATTACTGTACGAAGTAAATCAATGAATAAAACCTATTCATGGTCCAGTGTTTCACTATAGCATGCTCTACAAAAACATAAAGCAAGTCACAATGGACCGTGAGATGTTCTGATCTAATAAAGTCTGCTGAGGAGATCAGTGGACATGTTAGAAAGATTATTACTGGTATGACCTGAAAAGATGCTGAACTTCTTCAATGTGACAGCTGCTAAAGAGGGGCCAGGGCTATCTTCTTAATCTAATTCAATCACATTCACCAACATTAGTAAAATAGAATTTAGAAGACTTATTTGACAGATTAGCAGATTAGAAAGATCATGATTTATAAGAATAATGAGAGGAATAACAAATAGCTCCCCAGAAGGCACAAAGCTGTAACATTACTTTACAAAATAATTGCAATAACACAGTGATCTTTTAACTCAGATCATGAGTGGATGAAATAAAATGCCTGATTTCCACATTCAGTGGTACTTGTCCCATTGTAAAGTATAATTTTTGCTTTACGTGATTCATAGCTTAAAAATAAAATCTGTACTTATCATATCTATTAGCTCACCCTATGTTCATCTAATGTCTGAAAAACAGAGGTTTAAGCTCCGCCCCCTTTAAGACAACCTTCTACTTATTGGCTACCCCGCACAAACAGAAAGCTATCTTCTCTCACTGATTTAACACAGAGACAAGTGTATATAAAATGTTAGGAAGAAAGGACTTAAAACAGTATGAAACCTAAACTTATTGGCTAATGGCGATTACTGGTACATTATGGACCTGCTAATATGGACATTCACCACTATAACTGAAGATAACAGAGTATTTAAAAGAACCAAGAAGATTCCCATAAGACCACAGAGAGTGCAATTAAACTTTTCTGTCTCTTATTACCCAAAATTATGCCAACCTAAACTTCACAGCATTGTGCTGAAAAACCTGATAATGTAACCTTGACTGGAATAATCAAAATAAAACAATTGATTCCCTAAATTTATTTACATTATGCCTCTTCCAGAAGCTTTTCTACTGTAGCTGACTTTAGTGACATTGTCAGCAAAGGCCTGACGGTGCTCAGCGGAGGACCAAATGACCTCCTCCACACACAGTTCCATGTCAAAACAATACTATATTCAGTTAAAAGTTGTAAACTGTTTCTCAAAATATATGAGTTTCAAAAATATAGTCATGATTTTTCAATTCCTTATTTGGTAGTTTGAGCTTAAAAATTTTAATTCCAAACTTTGTATGACAATTTCTTCCTATGAAAGAAGACCATTAAACATATAAGCAACCAAATTCCTCCTAAAGACTCTCAAAGTGCTAGAGGAAGGAGCTGAGTTGATGCTCCTCTGAATAAGAGAGGTCAGTTATAATTATTTACTCCATCTGATGAGGTGGCTTCACACGAGCATCCTTTCGGAGGTGATCAAATCACAACACGCTGAAGGGAAGGATTATATCTCCCAGCTGGCCTGGAAGTGCTGAGGAAATACTCGAGAAGAGCTGGAGGAAGCTGCTGGATAAAAGGACATCTGGCCTGTTCTGCTCACCCTACTGTCACTGCGCCTCTGACCCAGAAAAGTGACGGGTGCAAGGAAGGACGGACGGATGTTCACGCTGCATCGTCATTTTGATAGGCTGTATGGTTTTATTTAGTGGGCTGTACTCACCTGTTATAATCTCCATCATCAACAGCCGTACCAAACTCAATGAGGCCTTCGTCGAGTGTGTATGTCACCATGTTGACACCCTCTGTCACAATCACATCCGTCTTGCCATCGGCTCTTTTGAGATCCACAATGTCTCCCTGACAAAGAAAGGAGATACATATTATGCATAGGTATGAAACCTCCGCGCTGTGTTAATAAAGTGGAAAACGTGTTTTTCGTGCTACTGCATTTATTAGACAGTTTAAGCCAGAAAATGCTTAATCGATGAAGCTTTTACTTATAAAAATACATTTTGTCAGGTTTTTATATTCTGCAATTCTGCAGTATGCATGGACACAGGTTTACAACATCACAGCTTCATTAGTGGGTCAGTCCAGTCGACCACCATAATCAACTTGCACCCTCCAAATTCACATTATGGATGCTTTTAGCCAAGAAAAACAATATATTTAAGAAAAACACTTAAATATACTTGCATAATTATAATGAAAGTTTTTGTTAAACCTTTATTTAACAAGATAAGAATGTCTTTCTTTTTGGAGAGTGTTCTCAGCCAATATATGCAGCATTAGCAAAGCAGGGTTTTTTTCTAGAAACCAGAGTGCGTAAAGAAAAGTTTCACAAGTACGTGGAGAACAGAAGTGCACACAGATTGGCCTTGGAACAAACATGATGGGCGTATGTTTCCCAGTTTGGCTCTTCAGAAGTTTTACGCTTTTGTTTTTCACATATTATTAGATAAAGGCATCAAAATAACGTTCCACATATATGGCTGGATGTATCACCAAGATAGCTGCTGAGTAGCAAAGTATATCAGAAATATTAAATTTCAAAATTCAATTTATTTTAAGCCAGTTTTAGTTATACTGCACCCCTTCACAACTACAGTCATCTCAAGGCACTTTGGTACCCAATAATATGGTGATTATTAATGAGGATTTCCACTAAACACTATGAAATCAAATACTTTTAAAGGAATTATGACCAGCTCATAACAGCAGCAATTCTTTGTCCATTACTACCCTCTGCTATTGTCTACAAAATAAAAATGTCTTGCACAAAGCTCAGTGCACTTTGCAAAAACATAAATCAGCCACACAAGAGGCTGCTGCGATGGTTTTTGTTATTAATGAGAACAGCAGCAAGTGTTAACGCAAGCAACTTTCAAAACCCTGCGCACACCAGGGGCGACTAACTGCCTCAGGACAGCGGCACAAAAAGCTGGTTCTCTGTTAAGGCTTTGCCAGCAACACAAAAAGGCTTGAGAACAGTAAAAATACAAAAACATGCAGCTTCAGTATAAACACTGTGGAGATATTAAAAATAAAAAGGTTTATCAAAACAAGCCGACCAGGGCAGATGCAGAGCCTCCAGTTAACGATGCCGACCATACTTAAATCACACTTACAAAGAAAACAAAAGCTCACCTTGACGGGGAACATGGTGACGGTCTCTGGGCTGTCAATGCTGTACCAGATGCAGAGGTTTCCCCGGTTTTGGGAGACCACCACATCGCTGCCAGGCACCCACTGGACGTAAGAGCAGAAACTCAGCAATGTGGTCTTCACGCCAGACTGTATGTCGTACAGATGGAGCTGCAGAGGACAGAGAAAGATAGAAAGATATAGAAATTCCTATTTTCATCATCAGGAAATGGTTTCAAGTCCAACAGTAAAGGCAAAGTCCAGCAAGTGTCACTGTACATAAGAATGGATTTCTCCAATTCCAGCTGTGACCATTAAATTTAAAGTTCGTAAATATAGAGTCCAGAGAGTTAATCTGGTTTATCTTCGCATAAAATAAAAAAATAGGTTCTATACAAAGGTAACAAAACCACTTTACAGTCCATCAAAGCTCATTTGTATCCACAATAATATTATATTTTTATTATATACTGTATAATTTAAATGTTTCATAGGAAGTTTATGCCGACAGTACTTTGCACCAGATTATCTTTTGCTATCTTTAAAATAGTCATTTCAAGAGTATTCAGAGCATCATCATCAGTGTGTGAATGGGTGAATGACTGAATGTAGTGTAAAGGGACTAAGTAAAGCGCTATACAAATACAGGCCATTTAGCATTTAGCATTTTACCATCATGGATCACCACTTAAAGTCAGGCTAAGTTGAATTTATTTAGATTTATTTTATTTGAATCATTGATTTATTTTTTGCACCTGCATTTGTTGGTTTAGTTTACTTATAACCTCATTAGCTCAGGAATGTAAGTTCCAGGCCCACTGCACAGCAGACCCACACTCCTTCCACCTGTTTGTTTCCTTTGGCCATGTCTCCATACCTTATTTTATTTTAATTCTTGAACTTCTGTAGGTACACTGACTCTTGGTTGTGACATCCTCTTTATAGCCAGTCTCTGGAATAAGCCAAGCCTTTATGTTTTCTTTGTTGTGGCAAAAATATGTAACTAGTACTTGGATTTTGGGGTGCATTTGAAGATATAATGTGGTTATTCTTCGATCTATAGAAAACCTGGTTGGTGAAGTTTGTTACCTTTAGGTAGGAGACCTTAAAAGTGAAAGAGTTGTTTCTCCTTGTCCACAGTACAAAAATAGGCCTTATGCATCTTCTAGTGTTAGGTCCATAATTTGTTGGACCTTTTGGCACATTAGGTCATTGTCAACCGTCCTAAAAATGTTTGTAAAAACTCCTTAAATTAAAGCTGAAAGTATGCACTTCAAACGCATCTTAATAGTCTTGTTTAAAACCCACTGGTTTACACAACAGGTTTTACTTCTTTTTATTCCATCCATCTGTTCTCTCCCACTTATTCTTGTCTAGGGCGAGAGGCAGGGTACACCCTGGACAGGTCGCCAATGTGCCACAGGGCTAACACACAGAGACAAACAACCATTTACACCTATGGGCAAATTAGAGTTACCAATTAATGTAACCCCACTAACTGCATGTCTTTGGACTGTGGGAGGAAGCCAGAGTACAGAGTACAGAAAACCCAAGCAAACATGGGGGGAACATGCCAACTACTGACAGCAAGACCCAAGCCTGATGGTGGAGCTGAACTCAGGACCTTGCTGTGAGGCAACAGCGCTATCTACCATGCCACCATGCTTTTTAATTCTTTCTTTTGAAATATACTACCTAAAATATCATGCTATGCATGAGAAAATGTGATAGATTAGATTGCATTTTCCTTTTCATCTTCCTTTTAGACCACCCTTGTTCTAATTGGCTGCTACTGGAAACCAAAATGTTTGAAAAGCAGGTAGAAGGGTACCCCAGCTCTGTGTGCCTGCATTTAGAGCAGTCTAGCCTAAAGCCTAAACACTTGGCCCACTTCCTTCTTTCTTTGAAAATGTAACCATGTTTGACATTCCACATACACTTTATGGCTTTATTATTACTTACATCCTTTATAGTATAATTTGTTGCCGCTGTACCATCTCTGGATTAACATTTTAGGTTTTCGATATATGACAGCAGAACACTTAAAGTAAAGATTCGATAGGAAACATTTTGCTAGCAACCTGTTCTTGTAGGTTGAGGTTTACATTAGCATAGTTAAACTCATTTGGCTTGAACAAAGTTGATTAACATCCAGCAGCTCCACGTGAAAACTCCCACTGCAATAATCTGTTCCACTGTGCACTTGATGAGAATGTAGATTCTATAAGCTACAGAGACTCCCGCAGCACTTAATGTGCATGTGTGAGTATGTCAGACCGCCCGCTGATGTAATCAGCTTCCTTAATGCCCTCCCCACACCCACCATCACTAATTTTAATAATGCTTTGTCTATAGTCTCACCCGGGTGCTCAGCTTGCCAACTTTAAAATGCAATGAGGACAAGCAGCCTGTTGATAAGGTCATCTGAAAGCAAGGAGCAATTAAAGAAACATTTTATGACTCTTTACTGTTGAAAAAAAAAATGGGAAAATGAAATTTCTCCCAGATTGTGGAGTATACGGAATTGCAGTTGGGAAACCACCATTAGTGCTGTAATAAAGGTAAAAGTTAATAACCACTGCAGATCAGATGAATTAACATTTACAGTAAACCTGGGCATAAAAAACATTTCACTGAAAAAAAAATCTGCACACGAGCCACAAAGTTTTTCAGTGATTGCAGAGATTTTTTTCTGGCACTAATTACCGTCAAACTTTTCTATTCTTCTACTTCTTCTTCAAGTCATTGATGGTCATAAATATTTTACAATCTCTTTCGCTAAAGTTGATTTTGCATATACTAAAAGGAAACTTGTACACTAGATTTGTAAAACTGAATTATGTGTCACAGCAAGTCACACTGGAGGAAAAAGTTAGACTCCACAGAGGGATTCTCAATTACCTGAGTTCTCCTTGTCTTTGCCCCAAGGCTTAAACATCAAACTTTTTTTTTACCCCGAGGCAACAACTGACAGCATCTCGCTGCTGCTCTCATCCTCCACACAAGGCCTCTGTGAATCTCAGCAACCTCTTACATATAACCAGAGGAAAATGAATACTGTTTTTTAAATGGGGTCTATGACAGCAAAATTAATGTTTTCCCACTTATATGACATAAGACGTAACTAAAGGAAAAAAAAATTAGTTTTGTGCAAAAAAAAAAAAAGGCTTTTAAATAGGGACAGTTCAACGTCATGAAGAATTAACATTTAAAGGCCTAGTTTGCTTTTACTCCATCCAGATTATTATATACAGTACGATCTATATAGAGATGTCTGCCTTCCCTGGAACATATCTGTACCAATTAGAGCTCAACTTGTGAATTTCTTAATACAATATAATCTTTCCCAGACATTAAACATCGTTATAAAAGCAGATTAAATGTTCACGCTACACCAGAAAGCACTTTCCAATTTTCCTCTAGTCTTATTGTTTTATTCTTTTGTTGATTAATCTTACTCCTTTGGGACTCAAAAACAGCGGGACAAGTGGGAACCGTGTCATTTAAAGGGATCAAAAGCCAAAAAAAGAAAAGTTGGTAACCTCTGATTTAAACCCTATAGCTAACATTTCATGCCTTTCATGGTTAATTTATGGCACCCCCTGGTGGCAAAGACGGTTTCACATTTATCTTGACTGTCAGTCAGAAAGGCTGGATGACCAAAATGGTTCAAAACAGAGCCACAGCGCCTGTTTTGGATGATGGACATGGCCATAACTAAAGAAATGCCCCTAGCATTGACAGCCTTTTCTACTTTCCTCATCACACTGTCTATCATTTGCCCCCTCGCTCTCTTTTTGCCTCTGGGTCTCTATCTCATTGTGCCGAGGTTTTATTCTTACCCGCAGCTTCTTGTCCCTGAACAGCAGTTTGCACCCAGTTTCATTGAGCTCCAGCCAGTCAATCTTGGAGTCGTGGCTGATGGTTCCCAGATTGTAGCCTCCGGCCAAGTCCACTGAGGGGAGAAATAAACCGACAGATTAACTGAGTCAGACTGCCAGTGTCTAGCTAACGCTGGCCTTTTATTCAAGATCACAAATCAGCTAGTTCTTTTATAATTTTCCATAATTCTATCAGGCAGAGCCTGAGCTGTTTCTCTGCTCTCAAAATGTACCTGCTTTGGGATCCAGCTGATATTAGTGTGCTGATGTGAGGCCTATACAGTCTTTTTAATTAAAATGGGGGTTTATACTGCAGTTATTGTAGGTATATTACTTTAGGAGTTTAATATTATGGTAAGTAATCATATGGGCTGGCTGAGTTCCTATATGCTATGACTTGGTCAAATACTACCAGTTTTCACTGAGTTGTATTTGGAACAAAAAGGTGGAATTATCCTCTTTGAGGCACAGGTACCTGTGTATGGGCCTCAGTAAAGTGAAGTTCAGTTACATAATGATTTCATTTATGCCTGTTTGCTTTCCTCTTGTGAAGAGTCTCTGCAACCTGCTGTTACCCGTAACACCCTCCTCTGCGTAGCTCTGGGGAGACATTTACTTTTGCGCATAATATATGTACAATATGACTGAAAATGTCAAAAGCAACAATCTAGATCCAATTAACAAGTATGACTTTAATGTCTTATTTATAAATGCTATTAATATATGTTATATGCTCCCCTCAATGACCAGAGGCAGACTTTCATTATGAAGAACATGGCCTTATAACTTCATTTTTACTCAGCCCATCATACACCATGCTCAAATCAAATCAAATCAAATCACTTTTATTGTCACATCACATGTGCAGGCACACTGGCACAGCACATGTGAGTGAAATTCTTGTGTGCGAGCCCCACAAGCAACAGAGATGTGCAAACACAACAACACAAACGAGCAAAATACAAGAATGGCCAACCTGAAACTAATAAATATATGTACAATATATAATAGTGTATGCATTTCTGGATGTGTATACTAAATATTTTCCTACGTGTGTGTGTGTGTGTGTGTGTGTGTGTGTGTGTGTGTGTGTGTGTGTGTGTGTGTATACACATTTTTACAAATTAAATAGTAAAAAAAAAAAATAATAATAATAATAATAATAATAATAATAATAAAATATATAAAATATACAGAGTTGAATATGTGCAAAACAAGTGGCATTTATATACAGTGTGGAGTGCATAATGTTGCTGTCTAGTAGGCCTCCATAATATATTCACCCGCTGCTTAGAATAGTCCCCGAAAAATCTACTGTTTCGTCCTGTTTACATAATATTAGCCTAAAACACTTTTCAGAATCAGAATCAGAATCAGAATCAGAATGGGTTTATTGCCAGATGTTGAGGTTTACAACATTAGGAATTTGCTGCGGTGCTTCAGTGCAAACAATAAGAATTAAAGTGCTATGTAGAAAGAAAGATATGTGCATGAGATATACATGTGATATATACATGAGAATAAGAATTATGAGTGCTACGTAGAAAGATATATACATGAGTGCAGGTGGTGATCAGTGCCAGACATGAAATGATGCAGTGACACAGCGTAGGGTCATGTGTTAGTGTGTTAGTGGCGGGGACAGTCATGTGGTTATTGTTCATGTGTCCAACAGCAGAGGGGAAGAAACTGTTCTTGTGGCGAGAGGTTCTGGTGCGAATCTTATAAGCACATTTATAAGATAAAACTTTCTTGAGGATGTTTTATGTTTTCAGTACAAACCAAAAGCCTTCAAGGTGTGGGCCAAAGACAAATAATGATTATTTCATGGGAAAATGTAATTAATTTATGAGAACATGAATTACCTTTATGTTTAACTATTACAACTAAGGGTGTACTCACAATATGCAATCTGTACCATGCTGAGCACATCTGACACCCAAAGTTTCTTTAACTGCGACCTGGCCACTGAAAGACTCAAGCACAGTATTCCAATACTTCCTCAACGACAGCCTCCATTAAAATCTCTGTGGTAAATAATTAATAAATATAAAGGGAATGTGAGAGAACAGCCTGCCATAGCTCACAAAAATGGTCCAATTAAGCCACAAACGCATGAAGCCGTGTGTGCTTTTGAAAGAGACAGACAGCGAGCACAAGGGGGAGGAGCTAACATGCTGAGACTAACTGGGGTGTGTTCAGTCACTGAGCGCAGCGTGAGCTCAGGTCATTGGGGGAGTGGGGAGGGACTATGCCTACTGCAAAAGCACCCTGAGTGTTAAATCCTTTTCTGAACCTGGACAGTCACATTTTGAATAGACACAATTACAGTCTCACTTTCTCTCTCTCTCTCACACACACACACACAGAGTTTTTTTCTTACCAATAGCAATAGTCTTTATGTCAATCAGATAAGCGAGCTTCTTGTTGTCTTCAACTCCTTTCTGCTTCCTCTCATTTAGTCGGACACTAGACACACACACACACACACTTGGTTTAAATGACATGACTGCATTCAGCGAGATATGGTTTTATCAAGTAATAACCCAGCATTAGTGCAGCGTAACTGGCTTCAGCTGCTCTTCATTATGTTAAATCCCAGGATGAACCTGGTCATGAATTTGTCATGCTGCAGTGTCCAGCCGGAGGCGAGCAGCAGCCAGAGTATCCGACAGCCATCAGTCACAGAAAGGCTGACAGCGCTGACACTTCTGACAGCTCTGAATACATTAACATAGATGTGTGCTGAGTAGTTGGTTTAGCCTCACTGACTCCTGCGGACTCCTTACTGTAATGATGCAGAGGATTTCTCCAAAACTCAATACCGCCATCTAATGGTCATGGCTGAAAGCACTTATGAGAACGCATCAGGGTTAATGTTTGTGTCTCTGTTTGTACCTTATGTATATAAATTTGTCATTTTTTTAATTGTTCAAGACAGGAAAAAAATTTGGATTTCTCTTTAGTTTTTCAGTATATTACAAATGCTGTATTCAAAAAGATAATGCATGTTTGAATAATCCAAAATATTCCTGTTTGGAAGTGAGATATTGATTTCATTGCCAATATGCAAAACTATCATTCATTGCAGGTTCAGGCTATTACCATAAATCAATTTTTGGACAATTTTGTAAATGGATGATGAAAGATGTGCTCGTGACACTGCTGCTGAATCGTTTTTGTTGCAGGGCACGGTGACATAAATGTTTGTAATCGCCTGAAATTTCTCCTAGTGTGACTTTTAATCAGAATTATACAGTTGCAACCCCCATCAGCAGATCACTAATACTGCATGCGTGGGACTGTTTCACATCTGTTCCTTAGAACCAAACAAACCGGTTGAGGTGCTCGAGTGTTACTCAACAGACTGCTTCTGCATAATTATGAGGAACGGAGCCAACCTGATGAGGTGGGGGTTCATAAATTCCGTGCGAACTGATCCCAGAATCTCGTTGCTGCTGTACTCCACCAAGCTCAACTCCCCGGCATTAAATATCATGCACACCTGAAAACAGAAACAAGAACAGGGCTGTGAATACAGCAGAGTGAAGAATGTACTTTTATGGACAACATGACAGGACCTGATATATAACCTCCTTCGCCGAGATAATTATATTTACTAAACACTAGGCCTTTGTGCTCCTTGGCAAGCCTCTAAATGTGGTTTGGGGTTTTTTTTTAATAAGAAAACAAAAACAATTTGCACACTGTCTAAATGGTTAGTGTGTACTCACTGTTTCATTTTCAAAGAAGAACTTTTCATTTCCCCCAGAGCCAGTCCAAGGCACCTGGGAGAGGACAGAGAAAGCAAAATTAACTGTAATACAAATATTACAACAATACTGCGAACATAACACAATTACACAGTGTGAAGAACGCATTTACTGTGAGAATCTGACATTAATGTTTGTGAACCACACACTCTTATTGCGCCATAATGATGTGATTAACTGATTACTCATGTTTAGTTGTTAAGTATATGTGACAGAGAACAAAAATTGACAGTTTATGACCAAAAAAATGTAACAGCATGTCAGCTTGCATATTCTCTAGCATGGGGTTGCACGCCTATAAATGTTGGGTCTCTCTAGCCCATTGAACTAAAAGACCTTTTATTAAATGCAGAGACCTAACTTCAAAGCCTTCACCTGAATTTTTGGTCACAATGTTTCCCTTCTCCTATATTATTCCCTTCCAAGAGTACCACTCCTGTTACTTCTTTGTTTTATGGTATATTCTTTTATGGTATAATACTTGAGGTCCAACCTCGCTTAATTTATTTGTCAGGAGATCTCCCAGCAGGAGAGTATCTGATGTGTGAGCCATCAGGTAGCGATCTTTCCCCATGATCTTCACTTCTTCTATCTCATAACCGTAATAGGACTTCAGGACAACCCGAGTTCCTGTGGAGAGGTTCTTTACTATCACCTAGAATTAAAAGAAACAAAACAAAACATATTCCATCTTTACTTACGGTTTTGAAATCCAGTAACAATCGATTCACACACACTGATATTTGATACTTTCAACCTGTTAGTCCTGTTAAAACGACAGTCAGTTCAGTGTGGTGGTCATTCCAAGCAGCAAAGTTAATCGCAAGAGACTCCTTTTTGTGTGTGTTCATAATGTGTGTATTTATTGTATAGTTTTAATTACTACTTTGCTTTTGCAAATTAGTGTGGCCTACAAGTAATGTGGTGTGCGGCACAGACTCATGCTTATTCCTATAAAAATAAAAATATTAAATTAAAAACATGGCTTTTTTTTTTAAAGATATTTTCTTAGAATTAGCAATTAGTGTTGTTTTTCCCTATTTTCTAAGGGTAACATTATAAACAACAACAAATTATCTATGGGAAATAATAAAAAAAGGCAGATATATTAATGTTTGATGGCTTAAAAATAATGAAAAACAAACAAGATGTGTATTTCCAGCATGGCTTTTTTTCCAGACTACTGTAAACATAATTTTCTGCTACATTTAATTTGTCAATTAAGAAGAAAATCAGATAAACAAAAAGGCTGGATGATTGTTTTCGGAGCTCATCTCTTTCTTAATCATACAGGGCTGCTTGTTGCACCTGAATTCATTAAGTCTGCATTACTGCTCTCACAAAATCAACGGGGCTGTTTTCACATCGTCTGTTAATTAGCAGAAGAAGGAGAGCAAAGAGACGTCTGAAATTGCCTATTTGGTTGTCTGTTTGTCTAATTTAGTGAAATTACAAACACTGTGGTTCAGCACTGATGATTTTCTTGTTGCCTGGCTGTTCCTACCTGGCTCAGGCCAACGTAGGTCACTTCATACTTGTTCTTGTAGATGGTTCTTCGCAGGCAGCAGTCAAACAGCTCCACTCCCCCACACAGTGTTCCCTGTTGAGACACAATCAACAATTAAACACCTAAAAAACGCAATTTACATTTTCTAATCTGTTTTTTTTTGGTCATTTTCAGATGGTAGCAGCACAGAAATAATAGTTATTGTAGAACATACATGCTTTCAGAGTCATCATAGGCTGTTGGAGTCAAGAGTTGGTGAAAAAAATGGACACCAAAAGGCATCTTAACACAATGTTGAACTTAAAGTCACACTGCAGGTTAAAATAACGTTTTTTTAACCTTTATTTAAGCAGACAGTCACAGAATGCGTTAGATCAAGTATTTACAGCGCAGAGGCGTGATCCGTCTTTCTTCCAGGCCAAGCTGGTGATTGTGTAGAGGTTGGAAATTTCTTTAGGTTTGGCTTCATCCCACATTCCTCTCCTCGGAGCCCAATTAAACACCCGCAACCTGGACAAACATCACAAAGGAAAAACAAACTTAGCAGAAACATCATGATAAACTTTCACTTTAACTGTAAAGCTGCCACACACCGACCGGTCAAAGCTGCCAAACACCACAGATTCCCCACTGGGGCTGGCGACAGCCACGGTGAACTCCTTCTCTGTTCGGTCGCGGCTGTAGTCGAAGGTCTGCAGGATGTGTCCCTCTCTGCTGTAGGCCACCACCTTCTTGTCACAGCCCCCCACCATGATGCTGTTTGCACCCCAGGCTAGAGCGTAGGGTGGGCACGAGTGTGTCAGAAGCTTACCCTGTGGCAAGTAAACAAATGTGTGAGAAGATATGTGTTGAATGGTGTAGAACTTTTAAAATAGGAATAAAAAATGCATGAAGGCAAACAATCTGTAGCTGTGTTCACTCATGCACTGAAGACCTGAACTTTTCCAGACATGCTGGAGGTGCAGTCACATTAAAAATTAAATCTTTTCTAACCCTCCAGCTCATTAATACACACTCTGTGTGACGTCTGATTGCATCAATACGAGAACAGTGCAGGTAATAGTCTGGTAAATTTAAAGCATGTAAGTGGTCATCCTGTTTCCTGCCTCCTGTGTGCTGTATGCAGGCAATACTAGACTAAACGTGCCATGGTTCTTGTTATATCTGTGTCTGTCAGCAGGTTTATTCTTTTAAGTCTTCCTGGTACTTTCTCTGTTTGTTTTTTTCTTTTAGTTACTTCCTGTTTTACTTAGTTTTAGTTTTTTTCTTTCTTCTTTTGCTTCTTTCCCTCCTTCATCATCAGGAGTCTCTTATTTGTGCCTCCTCTTCTTCTGCTTCCACCAGTCGGTGACCTGAAATTCAGTCTGATGTTTACCATGCTGCAAAATCTCTCAATTCCCAAAATGCATCTAGAGAACAGAGGATAACAGAGGAGGCTTGTTGGAATTGCTGGAGGATACACAGGTGTATCCTTCAGGGAAGTGTTTTCATCTTAAGTGTATAAAAGAGCTGTGACACACAGCTGGAATATACGGACCAAGATTATTTAAATGCTTGTTGCACGCATCTTAGATGGGACTAAGACGTGAGCAGAGGTGTTGATGATGTGCAATTTGGGAAATGAGAAAGGGGAATTATTTGCCCCACGCTCATTAGTTCACGTGTTTGACTGTTTCCACTTGTGCCTAGGGTTGATGCGTGTGCATAGATTATCCTGTATTTCTCCTTTTCTTGGGTGTTTCCCAGTTTGCCTCATTATGCTCTGTGTTTTTTCTGTTTCATTCACTTTAAGACTTGATGTTCTTGTTTTTTGTTTTCTGTTCTTTTTTTTTAACCACTCCTTAAAGGCCTGTTTTTTAATTCATTCTGTGTGACTCCTGCTTCTGCTCATGACAAAGCAGAATTTTTCCTATAGTGAGAATGCGTCTGAAAATGATCATTTCCATCAGTGAAAAGAACAACTTTGTACAATGTCTTAACCTGATTTCCCAACATTTTCTGGATTTCATGTGTGAAAAAACAGCTCCTGTAGGTGAATTGTACCTGTGATTCCCCTGAGCCTTCATCATCAAAGAAGTACCGCACAACTGTCCCATCAGCATGGCCCGATATGATCCCTTTACCAGAGACACTGACACAGAGCAGAGATCTTAAAAATGACACGCAGTCCCCGCAGAACAAATGCAGCAAAGCAGACAATTATTTCACAAGCTATACACATGGGAAATAGCTCATAACTTTAATAAGGTCAGCCCACACTTCACGCTGGGACCCTTGTACAACTTTTTGGTAAAAAGAAAAAAAATCTTTTTGATTTTGATTTTATGGTATTTATACAAAGAAATCCTAATCATAAAAGCAGTTTCTGCACAGTAGTTCCTATTTTCAAGTTTATCAGCTCATCTTCAGACTCAATACATATATGTGTGTGTGTGTGTGTGTGTGTGTGTGTGTGTGTGTGTGTGTGTGTGTGTGTGTGTGTGTGTGTGTGTGTGTGTGTGTGTGTAAAGATATTTTAAGCACTCACTTTGATGCCAGTGAGACAACCCAGGATTCTGTGGCGTAGATGGTTGAAGATTTGTTTGTCTGAGTGTTGGCAAGCCGAATCTGTAAAAAAACATCAGAGAACTTAAAATATCCTTAAAATATCCAAGTACACTGCGGTTGGATTTAGAGAGGAATACAAAGACTTAACATCCCAACTGGAAAAGGCTGTGAAAATATTTCACATTTACTGCATAAAGATGAAGTAATACAGATTTTTCCCAAGAGGTTTTAATGCATCTAAATTATGTTCTATAAATTCACTGATGCATATATTTCTTTTTACTAACATCTTTGTATTTGTATGTATGGGTACATTTCTAAATGAATTATTTATGATTCTGACAGTTTTTGAACTCTACAGAAAAAAGCTTTGACAAAGAAATCAGACCATGTGGAACTAAAATGTCTACAAAAATCTAAAGGATACAACTGTTATTCTACTACACCCATATATAATTCCTGATACTTTTACTTAATATTAAAAAAAAAACGTGAAATATCCAAGACATACCTTGCCTTCAACTAATCCGTAGACAATAGCATTCTCTGCAGGCCAAAGAAGGCATGTCACAGCACTCTGCAATAAAGATAAGAAAATAACACAACCATGTTGTTGCAGGTGATGACACAAAGTTGAAAGACAGCTGAAAAATGTAATGTCATGTTTATAAGGAAAACAAAACTTATAACCCAATTAAAAACTAATACCAGAATAGATTCATCAACAGCTAAGCCCTGCAAAGTGTATTCACTTTGAACTCTACAAACAAAAAGGTTTGACAACCAAATCAGACCACGTGGAACTAAAATATCACAAAAATTTAAAGAACACAACTATTAGTCTACTACAATTATACACATGCGTAGAAAACAGAACATATCTGATCATTTTTTAATTTTATATGTCTAAATGATTTATAATAAAATATTTTAATCAGTCCTCATTTGTTATCCATGTCTTTGTTTTATGTAGTAGTAGATCGTAGTAGGTGCTCATATTAAACATGTTCAAAGTTTGAAAAAATAAAATGACCACAGTGTGTGTGCAAATAATCCCTGTGAGCCAAAAACTCAGGCTTTAGATTACTATTAACTCTCAGATTCAACAGCACAGAGACTCCATCGACATGCCCTTCAAACCTTTTGTTTGCATGCAGCAGCCAATTAAACACAGCTGGCATAAAGAGAGGAACTAAAACTACTTGCTTCAGAGGTGAGATTATCTGAGACAGGTGGACTAAATGATGATTAGTCTGAACTTTAAACTAAGCAAAGCTACACTGTGCAAAAGTATAAAACCATATGCTGAAAATGAGTTTAATAGATTCCTTTTATGGAAAGAAAAGTTTCAAGTTTTGACAAAAAGTTTTGACAAAAAGCATAGTCACTGCCACTTTTAGCGTGCTCCTCAAGGCAATAACAATGCATTAAATCACGTTTTCTTACCGTCTGAATAAATTTATTGCAGATGACTTTCTTGTCCCCCCTAGGAGAGACGAGAAAACCGATTAAAACTTCTGCTTCGAATTGTACCAAAATGTAAACTATTGAGAAAAATGGAACTAAGCAGAGGTAATTACCAGTCCTCTCCGATTCTGTAGACAAAGATGATATTGTCGGATTGGCCGATGGCAATTTTCGTGGAATCTGGTGAGAAGGCCATGTCATTTACAACATAGCTCTGCTTTCCATACTGAGAAAATAATACATATCAGTAATTATTATTATAGAAAAGCACTATAACATAATAACACACCAACAAACCCACAATGCTTCTGGCCTATAGAAATCTGTCATGGGGGCCCCGCGTGGTAAAACTGTAGGACCTGCTTGGGCAAACACACAGGGAGGCCCCACAGTGTAGGGCCAAGATGTGCCCTACATTTCAGCCCACAGTGGGCTGTCAACAGTGTGGGTTTCTCCACAGTGGCCTCACATGGGCCCCAAGAGGATATGTTTGCTGGATAGATACCCAGTTGCATTTAATATAGATTTTACAAAGCCACTTGGTGTAGGCTACAAATACAAGCACAGAGTTCAAAATAAATGGGTGTTGTCACAATGGCTACACCCATCTTTTATATACAGTCTATGATTCCAGCGACACATTTGGTTAATGGCAAGTAATTCATCATAATTTCTTTACATTATATACAGCACCTCCTTTCATACACACATGCAGCTCAAAGGACAACGGGATTTGTCTCACCTTGGCGTCCACAGGTTTTGTGGAGAACTTGTCCCTGCTCTCTCCATGCTCATCATACAGCAACACCACCCTGTCCACAGTGCAAACAGCGAACTTGATGTTGTTTGGTGCCCATGCCATGCAGGTAACTTTGGCAGCAAACTCCTGTCAAAGCAGGTAAACAAATCAGTCCTAAAGCACTTGTTTTATAGACTTGCTCTTATATGATGTCCTCTTTTAAAATCCTTCTAATGATTGTGTATCTGTTACACGTGTCTTTATGCTTCTACTCTAAATGAAAATCAGTGTTTCTCTCTGTTTTATCTTGTGTTTGGCCCTGATTTCAGTCTTTCTATAAAATCATGCTTTAACTGTCTGCCTAATTGTTGTCTATTTTTGCCAGTAGAGATACTCTTGCTTATGAGCGACAGATAGATGTTAAATTTGATCAGACACGATAGATTTAGGTGTTTTAAAATCCATTTAGCACGTGCAGACTTTTGGCCATGTATTAATCATAAACGCAGCGTTTATGTGCTAGCAAGCCTGGCTAGTGCAAAAATCCGCTTTCAATGACAGTTCAGCGTGGGTCAGTAAAATCAAATTCATGCAATAAATAAATAAATATATCACGAAACTGGTGCGCAGTTTCAGCTTTCTAGTATAAACATTATTATCTGGCTTCCAGAACCAGTTATTGTTAGCTAACTCGCGCTGGCTTCCTAGCACTACTTACCGTTAGCTCACTCGTCAACTTACCCGGGAGGTTAAAAGTGTCTTGATATACTTCAGTTGCATTCTGAGGGAAGCTCGTACACAGAATGGTATTATTACTGCTGGAATATTCCTCAGATTTTGGTCATTTTGCTAGCGAGCCAGGGCTAGCGCAGAGGAGGTTGGAAGTAAACTAACTGTGATCTCCTTAGTTACCGCTGGGGCGGGACTTGCGGTGCGTTCATAACAATAGGAAATGTGAATGTTCTCGGACAGTTTGCCAGCTCTCGCGCTTTTGTTTCTGCAAAAGGATGCCATTAAATAATTAAAACAATTTTAACCCGGTAGAGTCGTTCCAGGTTACGCCACAGGCCGTGAACAGAACTGCTTCGATTATGTGATTTCTATCCGTTTATTCTGTTTACTCTCTAAAGATGCTACGATTTCCGTCATTATATATCAGCCGTCAAATGACAGAATTCCCGGAGCTAAAACATGTCCACGTTTAGTAAGGGAAGAGTTCAGTTTAGATGTGATATTTAAATAGTCACATTTTAGACTAAGATTAAAAAGTTTTGAGGAAATTTCCCCCAAAAAAGAAAAGAAAAAATATGGAGATGCCGGGGATTGAACCCGGGGCCTCATACATGCAAAGCATGCGCTCTACCACTGAGCTACATCCCCTTCCGTATGGGAGCCGCGAATGTAGTATATTTATTCGCATACATCTGCACTATACCCACATTTGCTAACTGTTTCTTCGCTATATCATACTTGTTTAAAAGACAATTTCAATTCCTCATATATTATGTACATTGCTTAAACTTTCTTCAGGCATACCAAACCGTTGAATAAAAATATTAAAGTTAAATAAATGTAAATTTATGAATAAGTCTGGATTGTAGCCCCCACAAACTCAGCCTGCCAGATTGCGCACTTGTGAAATTTGCTGTTAACATCACTTAAGATTTATCTTTTACTTTTCATAATCTCTATATATTATTAGCCATTTAAATGGTGAATACACATCACACATTTTACGTCAATATCAAAATTGTAAGAGTTATAAGAACGTTTTTTCCTGTGCACAGAACAAAATGTTAAATTGCCGCTGCAGATACGCCCCTCTAGCGTGGTGACGTAGAGGTCACGTGGAAGTGTTAATTTTCCAAAGTGTACCAAGGTGTACCGGAAATCAGCGAAACCCTCAAGTGTATGACGAGATGTTGCCAATTTTTATGTCGCACAAAATCAGAGACAAACACATGTAAATTGTTTACTAAAATTTAGGATGCATATTGGCTCTAAAACAAAGTTACTCTAAATTTTTGATTCATGTAAACAATTTACTTATTTTCATGACAATATGCATTTTGTTGACTTCTAAAGATAAGAATTTATATACTCTGAATACTTGGCATTGGAACCAACTATTGAAATTATTAAGTTAAAGTATAAAAACTTTTCAAACACCTTCTTCTTATCCCATACTTCTCCAAATTCCACAGTAATTGTGTCAATTTTGTATTGAGGCAAAAACCTTTCATTAGGTTAATAGAAACACTAACACTTATATTGTAAGGTAAATACCGTACAATAATAGCGCCTACATTTTCCTAAATCATGTTCTTTTTAAGGCATAGAGATATAATTTTTTTCATTAATATTTTTTGTAACATTTTTTAAAGTTGAGAGTTCTCTGGTGTTTGGGCGATCAGATCCCAGCAAACTAAACAGGGCACGAACGAATGTTGGACAATGTGGGTATGTCAGTAATGATAAGTGTTAGTGTAATTTATGGGGTTTATTTATTTAAATTATTATTTAATAAATCTAACTTGGGAAAAATATTGCAAACAGCCTAGTCTCAAATTCTACTAAAAGTTGATTCTGTTCATCTGAACGTAGCGTTTTGTGGGAGAAACGTTTCGTCACTCATCCAAGTGACTTCTTCAGTCTCAGCTGACTGCAGGGTTCTCCAAATCTTATAAACAGTAAATTTGCATAATGACTGAAACCAGCCCACCGAGGGAACAATGGGCTGGGAGGTCAGTTCCTTAATCATAATTATGCAAATTCTCATGACTGTTGATCAACAACCACTGACCAAAACCCATTGATCAAAGACCACAGATCAATGGCCATGACTACCATTCACAGAGAGTTGGGGAATGGCTGCAATCACAGCATTGTAAGATGGCGAAAGATGTACCCTTAGGCCCCCTCCTCGATTCAGAGATGGTCTTTCCCTTTTCACGTAAATGGCCTCCTTGACTCCGCGCTCAAACCAGCGTTCCTCTCTGTCCAGGATGTGCACATCCTCATCATTGAAAGAGTGTCCACTGGCCTGTAGGTGTAAATAGACTGCAGAGTCCTGGCCTGACGAGGTAGCTCTTCTGTGTTGTGCCGTCCGCTTCGCCAGAGGTTGTTTGGTTTCCCCGATGTATAAATCCTGGCAATCCTTCTGGTACTTAACAGCGTACACTATGTTACTGTGTTTGTGTCGGGGGACCCGATCCTTGGGGTGGACCAATTTTTGACGCAGCGTGTTTTGGGGTTTAAAAGCCACAGAGACCTGGTGTTTAGAAAAAATGCGTCTCAATTGCTCTGATACTCCTGACACATATGGGATCACTACAGGTTTTTGCTTGGGCAGTGGTTGTCCTTCTCTCCTGGATTAGCTGGAGCTTTCTTTAGGTGCCTTTCCCGCTTTGACAGAAGTCCAGCTGGGATAACCACATTTACTCAGGGCCTTCTTGATGTGCCGTTCTTCTGCCTCCCTGGCCGCTGTGTCTGTGGGGATGGTGTTTGCTCTGTGTTGTAGCGTCCTAATGACACCCAGTTTGTGCTCCAGTGGATGATGAGAGGCAAACCTTAGATACTGATCCGTATGTGTAGGTTTACGGTACACGTCAGCTTTTAGATGTCCCCCATTCCTGATGGAAATCTCACAGTCTAAGAAGGCTAACCTGCCCCTTTTCATATCCTCCCTGGTGAATTTGATGTGTCGGTCCACCGAGTTAATGTGATCCATGAAATGTAGTACGTCCTGAGATTTGATTTTCACCCAGGTGTCATCCACATATCTGAACCAATGGCTTGGTGGTGTTCCAGGGTAGGATAGCAAAGCCCTCTTTTCCACTTCTTCCATGTACAAATTAGCAACGATGGGTGAAACTGGGGAGCCCATGGCACACCTGTGTTTCTGCCTGTAGAACTGACCCTTGTATGTGAAGTAGGTGGAATGAAGACACAGCTCCAAAAGCAAACACACTTGGTCGTTGCTGAGAGTGGTCCTGTTGCTGAGGTTGGGGTCATCCTGTAATCTCTTACGGACTACCTCCAACGCTTCTGTGACTGTTTCAGTCATTATACAAATTTACTGTTTATAAGATTTGGGGAAACCTGCAGTCAGCTGAGACTGAAGAAGTCACTTGGATGAGTGACGAAACGTTTCTCCCACAAAACGCTACGTCCAGATGAACAGAATCAACTTTTGAAGATTTACTTTCCTGGATGATTGAGAATGCATCAAGATGTTATTTTAATGTAATTTTCCTAACCTGACATTTAGCTATTTAGCTAAAATTTGCTTTTATATTCCTATGGAAAAGTCTATTTCTACATTTTTTATTTATTTATTTTAATACCAAATATGATTTAAAAAAAACTTTTTCTGTAGACACATCTGGCTTCAGCTGGACTCATGACATCTGTTTTTGAACCATAAAAAATTTCCGAATCTCGTTGTAACGCTTGTATTTTATGTTGAAAATCCCTAGCGGAAACGTGAAGCCTCAGTTCGTCAAACTTACCGTCGCGGCCTGCTGCCCGACTTCCACGCTGCTGGCGGCGCGTGTGGAACACATTGGTCTCATCTTCCCGTCCGAACAAACTCTAAACTGTCAACCTAAACATATTTCCTTTGTTTTGCTTCTCCCGGATTGAAATTGGATTCGTTTCAACATTCAAAGGTTTGTTTTTGGCCACCAGATCTCATGTTTATTGGTGTTTTTTGAAGTATTTTGTGACTCAGTCTCATCTACATCTCTTGCTTCCGCGCGGCAGAACGTTCACGTGGAAACTGGGACTCGTCACAAATCCTTCAGTTATCGGTATCTGCAGTTAGTTTCAGCTGTAATCACTACAAAAAAATGGCAAATATGGCAACCCTGATCCTGGAGGACGGGACGACGTTCAAAGGCCGCCAATTTGGTGCAAGCGTGTCGGTATCCGGAGAAGTTGGTACGTGTTTTATACTGTTTTAATTTACCTCAGACTCTCAGTTTATTATTGTGCATAATCCACCTGTGTATAATATAACTCAGCATGGGTTAAACATTTGCTTTGGTACATTGTGTAATCTGGATGTGTGGTGTGGTTTGCCCCTTTGTTCCAAGACGCTCATGGTTCAGAGTTGTAAAGCGCCAAATCCTCCTAACGTCCCCCCCCCCCCGTGCCAAACTCCATTGAAAAAGAGTGGAATTTAGTGACGCCATCACAGCCATGCGCCCACCTCTACCTTCAGCGCCCACCTGTGTGTATTTTGGCAGGCAGATGTGACTAGGAAACTGCTTGCTGTGTCGTAATAAGCATGCCGAATTAAAGATAAGATAATAGTGATTTTGGATCAGGTCAGATTTTGACATTCAGTATGCGTGACTGCAGAGATGAGTCACGCAACGTTAAAATGATAAATAAAAATGTAAGCGTATGCTGGATGGAGGACGTATACCCGGGTGGAATGCGACTGTATTCCAGCCAGGTGTTATAATCCCTTCAAACGTTTATTACAGAAACACAAGTAGGTAGAACACAATAAAATAATCGACTATAGAGATCGAAAAACACATTTCGTTCTCAATAAACAGTCATCATATGTAGACAGTTAAAGATGCCGCATGAGTTCATTTAATCAAATGGGAAATACTGGTAATTAATGCACTTTCTAGTCTGAGTGATCACTCAGACTACAAGAGACTCCACATTTATCTGTATTTTCCAACAGCAACGACTGAAATAATTTTAATATCAGGTAATATGGGATGTCTTAATAATGAGACTGTTTATTATGAACTACAAGAAAAAAATTGGATATCGTCTCATGAGATACAACACTTGAGATACAAAGATATAATTGTACTAAATATGAGAGAATCATAATTATGAGATAAAAAGTCATCCAAGTCCTAAACCATAAGAGTTTCATTGTTATTGAAAGTGCATCAGTGTGCATTAAAAAGAAAAGAACTCAGTTTGCTAATATTCTCTGACTCTAAAGGAAAAAAACTAATTATTATTAACTGTCTGGCAGATTTAAGCTCTTGTAGTTGATATGATGTACTCAAGAATGTTTTGTGTGTTTAGTGTTTCAGACGGGGATGGTGGGATACCCCGAGGCTCTTACTGATCCATCCTACCGCTGCCAGCTGCTGACCCTCACTTACCCTCTGGTTGGCAACTATGGTGTGCCAATGGATGAAGAGGGAGAGTTCGGGCTGAGCAAGGTAAGCGGTTATTTAAACTCCAGGTGAAAATTAATTTGCAAACTTATTAACATATTTAAAGTGGAAAAGCGAGTCAGGATTTTTCTTCTTTTCTTCTGTGGGACGGTTTTATCTGAATGAAAGAAGTCTTAACTCTGATAAAACACACTGTCTCATCTGTTGTTGTCTTGTTCAGTGGTTTGAGTCATACAAGATCCACGCTGCTGCTTTGATTATTGGAGAACTGTCTGAAAGTCCCAGTCACTGGAGTTCAGCCAAGTCACTGGACCAGTGGCTCAAAGAGCAAGGCATTCCTGGATTACAAGGTCAGAAACCCAGAATAAAAATGGGCGTAATTTAATTGGAAAACTGCTCAGCATCTGTAATATATATTAATGCATAAAATAATCAGATGCAAGCTTTTCAATTTAATGCTACAAACTGTTTCCATTTTCTTCAGGTGTTGACACCCGCTGCTTGACCAAAAAGATCCGAGAGAAGGGGACCATGTTGGGGAAGCTGATAGTGGACGGGACTCCTGAGGAAAGTATTCCCTTCGATAATCCCGACAAGAGGAACCTGGTCCGAGAGGTCTCCATGAAGGTAACCCACCAGGAGTTTTGTTACAGTCCCATCGAAGCTCTGCCAGCTCTCGAGTGCTAATGGAGGGCGTTATTTATGTTACTGATAAACTAGAAACTTGGAGATTTGATCTGTGGATCTAATTTTGTGAAGGTTTTTTTTAAAGCTCTAAAACATAGGAAAAGTTTAGCGCTCACACTTCAGCTCAAGTAAGAGGTTTTAAACTAAATAAAAAGCTTTTGTCTGTAGTTGTCTCAAAACATATTGTTTAGCAGGTAGCTTGCTGCTTGTTTTGTGCCTGTCAGATATTTAGATGTTTCTCTGTTTGGTTGTCTCCAGGAGCCAAAAGTGTTCAATCATAGCGGCAGCTTTCGTATCACAGTGGTGGACTGTGGCATCAAGTACAACCAGATCCGCTGCCTGGCTCAGAGAGGAGCCCGTGTTACTGTCGTACCCTGGGACCACCCGCTGGACACCGCCGGTCAGGAACACGCGCTATGTCGGGGATTTTTCTTCAGGGGAACTCGTACCACTTTTATCAGTGGTTACATAAATAATTGTTTCTCATCTTTTTCCAGATTTTGATGGTTTGTTCGTCAGTAATGGTCCCGGGGATCCCCAGCTCTGTCAGGCCACCATCAACAACGTGAGGAAGGTGATCTCTGTGGACCAACCAAAGCCAGTTTTTGGCATCTGTCTCGGACACCAGCTGCTCTCTCTGGTCATTGGAGCCAAGACCTACAAGATGAAGTGAGTACCTCAAACTCAACACCTCCGTAACCTGAAAGATAAATTGTTAAACTTTGATTCTTAAGTGATTTTAAACTTTTACCAACGTTTACTATCAAAAAGTAATGGTGCTCCATTATAAGAAAAATGTATTCAATTATTTTCAGTCCTGTAAACTTAACATGATTACTAATTTCTTCAATTTAACACACCTCTTTCTCTTTGTAATAAATTCGAAACCCTTCCGCAGGCTTGTTAGCCAGTGCTTGCTCTGGTGTTGTTAGCTGGAGCTGGACTAAACAGCAAGTGATTTAAAAGCACAAGAAAAAAATATCCTTCATGAGCAACAACAAAAAAAGATCCAGAGTGAAGGTGGATGGTGTGAAAACATTTTATTTAAATTTGTTTAAGTTACCTTTGCTCCATCTTTTTACTCCGGCCCCACAGCTGCACTGTTGTGAGAACAGCTGGTCAGAAGCTGAATTTCATGACCTTTGGTGGAAAGGGTGAGCACATGTGAATGAAGAACTCACTGTATGTTCTAGTGTAGATGTGGACTTGTCTTAAAGTTGTGAAATAGGACGTCCTCATATTTTGCAAGCCTTCCTGGCAGGATCATTGTGTTCCTGTCGCTGACATTCCAGTCATTGCATGACTCAAGCAAGTATTAATATTGCCTTCAAACTAAGATTACGCAACACACATTAGCCAGCCTGAACGCACCTTTTAAAGGTTGAGCTGTAAAAAGTTGAGTGAATCTGTAGTGATGCGTTCACTGACGTCTGTCTTTTGCTGAGCCCTCGGGTGACTGAGGGCACCCTCTACTCTCTCTAGATACACAGGTTTTCACGCTCTCACTTTCTTTGTGAAATGCAGATTTTTGCTGTTCTCAGCACTCTGGCGTCTCCCTTATGATCACTAGAGGGTTGGATTGAGCGTCGTTGTTCTGAAAAAGGCTGAATAAACACGTCTGCCAAATTCTGTAGCCATATCTATTATGGGAGACTCAGCCTGATAAAGCTGCCATCGGCAGAGTCTGAAGGTCGGAGTGGGCAGCATGTGTCCTGCTGGAATGTGGCTGGCATCCCATCAGACAGATTACAGGTTGTTTGTGGAGATTCTTTCTGAAAGACTACAAGTGTCAAACAAGTCGTCCTAAAATGTGCTTTGTCTGTACCTGGATGAACAATCTAAAGGCCAAGTTAATTAAAGCTTCTGCTATAATAATGCCTCATTAGAGGGCACCTTGGTTAAGCTAAATGTATAATTATAGATTTTGTTAACCGTGGGAAATGTCTTTTATCCATCTTTTAATTAGTGTGTTATTTCCTCTTGTTTCTCAGGTATGGTAACCGTGGACACAACCAACCATGCATCCATAATGGGACAGAGCGCTGCTTCATCACCAGTCAGAATCACGGCTTCGCTGTCGACCCTGACACTTTGCCCAAAGACTGGGACGTGCTCTTCACAAATGCTAACGACCACACCAACGAGGGCATCGTACACAACACAAAGCCTCTGTTCAGGTAACAGTCGGTGAAAGATGGAGTCCAGTGGTGATTCACTCTAGAAGTGACTGGTTCTGGTGCCTTAAGTGCCTCTGTACTGGCCGGAAAAAACCCAATTAAATCATTTGTGGTCCCTTTCATCCAGTGTTCAGTTCCACCCAGAGCACATGGCTGGTCCTACAGATCTGGTCGGCCTGTTTGATGTCTTCATTGAAACGGTGAAAGACCATAAAGAGGGCAACACTGGAAAATCTGGTATTCCAATTTAACTTTCATTTTTTATCATCTTAAATGTTGTGGTGCATATTAATTTATGTCTAAAGTACTTTTGTAGTTTTCAGTAGTAATTGGTATTTAATAGTAGTAATGTAACTATGCCTGTGAAGAAGAGAAACCCTTGTAAGTCTGGCTTGTGTAACAACTAATAAGTAGCAATTTGTGTGATATTTTTCCAGTGAAGCAGCGTCTGATGGACCACCTCACTTTCACTGGTTCCCCAAAGGCTGAAGGGCATGTCAGATCCAAAAAAGTCCTCATCCTAGGCTCAGGTGGACTGTCCATCGGCCAAGCTGGAGAGTTTGATTACTCCGGCTCGCAGGTCTGTGAAACAGGAGCTATTTGGTCTTATTTTGGGCTGTGTGTAAAGCGGAGGGTTAATTCAGGATTTAAAGAAGAACACTTGAACGCAGAGGACTTTTTTCTGTGCCTCCTGATGTTACTCTGCTCTGTTTTCCAGGCTATTAAGGCTCTGAAGGAAGAGAATATCCAGACTGTGTTGATCAATCCCAACATTGCCACTGTCCAGACCTCCAAAGATCTGGCTGACAAAGTCTACTTTCTGCCGATTACAGCAGAGTACGTCACTCAGGTATGGATTCTCTCTGTTGCAACTCTGTGACTGATGAAAGAAGAGAAACTGTGGACACAGTGAAATTTGTAGGTCAACTGTTTTTTGTTTGTTTTTTCGGATCAGTCAGTATTGACCCCAGATTGTGTTTGTCTAAAAGACTGAGGGGTCTCACATAATCACAGCCCACCAAAGAACACAGAGCAGTTCTGTACAGGTGTGTTTGTAGCTTTGGTGACTGTTGAAGGTAGTTCAGTCTTCTTTTGTGTCTGTATTGTAGGAATTGGGACAGTGGGTTCTAGGACAACCTTTATTTTTATTTCTTTACTGTGGATAAGATACTTTTACGTGGTCCATCACTTTGTTTGGTTGAACACTTGAATGCAGCACAAGTGTTTAAAAGCAAAGGCAAAACATGAGCTTTGTGTTGCAGCCCTTAAATCCGCGGCTCCATGGAAGTCATCATGTAAGATAAAGGGTGGTGCTGGTGGACTAAAGAGAGCTCGTTGCTCCACTCTGGTTTTTATATAGATGCAATATAGAGACAACAGCCAGTAATTAGTAAGAGGAAAAATAAGAGTGCGGATTAATAATGATAATGAAAAGAAACAAGTTTGAGGACAAATATTCCCTCAGATTTTTACCGTCTTTGCCCAGGTTTATTTAATGTAGTTTATGTTATTATTTTTCTTTTTAAATTTCAGTGTTCATAATACGTTTCTGTAAAAATGTGCTGGCTCAAAGATATAAAAATCCCTGCTCAGCTTTCTACCTGCATCCATCATATGGCAGTATAGAGTGGAAACGAAGAGGCTAAAAGGCTTTTACAGTAAAAAATCAAAGATCACTTAAGCTGCTTTTAGTTCAGTTGCAGACTTCCAAATGTCTTGGACGGGATGAAATTCCCAGTGTGAAATCCACAGAGCTGTTTGTCTCATTTTCATGTGTTGTGAGTGCTTCGTGTCATTACATCTTGTTGTTACAGGTGATAAAAAATGAGCGCCCGGACGGCGTCCTGCTGACTTTTGGAGGTCAGACTGCTCTGAACTGCGGTGTAGAGCTGACCAAGCTGGGCGTTCTGGAGAAATATAAAGTGCAGGTTCTGGGAACTCCTGTTTCCTCCATTGAGATGACCGAAGACAGGAAAATCTTTGTGGAGAAAATGGAAGAGATCAATGAGCATGTAGCTCCCAGTGAAGCAGCTCTGTCGGTGGAACAGGTGAGGAGACGTGTGCGCTTATAAATTAATAGCTTCTGGATTGTTTTTTGCCCCAGTGAAGTCTAAATTTATCTGATTAACTCTGCTGTAGGCGGTGGCAGCTGCTGAGCGTCTTGGCTACCCCGTCTTGGTTCGTTCAGCGTTCGCTCTCGGAGGCCTCGGCTCCGGTTTTGCCAACAACAGAGAGGAGCTGACCTCTCTGGTAACGGCAGCATTCGCTCACACCTCTCAGGTGCTGGTGGATAAATCCCTGAAAGGCTGGAAGGAGATCGAGTACGAGGTGGTCCGGGACGCCTATGACAACTGTGTGACTGTGAGTAAAAGGAGACCAGAGAACAAACGGTTTATACTCACTAAAAAAAAACTGAGGGCGATTTAAAGTGGCTGTTGTTTCCTCTTGTTTAGGTGTGTAATATGGAGAACATCGACCCACTGGGTATCCACACTGGGGAATCCATTGTAGTGGCTCCCAGTCAGACGCTTAATGACCGCGAGTACAACATGCTGAGAAACACGGCCATTAAAGTCATCAGACATCTCGGCATCGTGGGAGAGTGTAACATCCAGTACGCTCTTAACCCCGAATCTGAACAGGTAAGCATATATGTGAAGACCTGGGTGATGAAAAGCACAAATAGGACTGTGTTCACCTATAAAGTGGATCTGTTTTGCATTTCCTTATTTTAAAGCCAGTGACATGCTGTAATGAATAGTACAGAAAGTGTAGGTATATTGAAATAAGCATGGGTGGTAACATGACTTGAAGTATATACAGTTTATATGGCTATAGGATGTACAGAGTGTGCGGCTGGATCTGCAGATAATGTAACAGCCAGGTATGTCAACGGCTTACATTTACTGTTTTGGCTCCATAACAAGGTTGTAAAAAGCCTTTGCTATGTAAATCCTAGTTCAATAAGTTTTAAAAGAAAATTGTTTTAGGTATCAATGTGACCAAGTTCATTTCATACAAACCAGGAATAGATTTGTATGAATAGGCTTTATGTATCAGAACAGGCCTTTAAACAGGTCTTGTGTGCATGGGGAGCTGGTATTCCTGCTCCTGGTCTAATTCCCGTAATGTCTGTGATTGAATTGTATCTTCTATGTATAATGTGTTGCAGTACTACATCATTGAGGTGAATGCCCGCCTGTCACGGAGCTCTGCTCTGGCCAGTAAAGCGACTGGTTATCCTTTGGCCTACGTAGCAGCTAAACTTGGTCTGGGGATCCCGCTGCCACAGCTCAAGTACGTCTCTCAGCTTAAGAACGGCGGATAATGAACTAACAGGGGCATCGCTGCTTTTACAGAATGATGACATCCAACAAAGACGTTCCAGTATTCTGCCAAACTGAACATTTTTTAAAAGTGGGGTTTAAAGTATTCAAGCTTAAAATCAATTTTTGTATATTAAACGACCAAAAAATAATTGTGATGCATAGATGCCTGTAAAGTAAGGCAGCACAGACTCTCTGCCTTCACTACATGTGGACCCCACAGTGTCACACAGACCCAGGAAACATGTAGCTAGTCAATCATTACACTTAAAGACATCTGATCATTGAAATTCAATCATTTTTTTTAGTATAAACGTGCTCACAATTTTTCATCAGCAAAGAAATTTGGAAACAAGATGATATTCATCACCTGCACAGCTGGCAGTTTGGTTAATTTGAAGTTATTGTTTTGACAAAGCTGCTTTGAGCAGTTGCAACATAAGCATTGTAGTTTTTTTATTTTTTGGCATAAATGTCTTAACTGTAAAGCGCCTTTAAATTAAGCGATTCACCAATGAAAAATATTTGCACTGCGTCTGTATTTTTGTCCAGAAACTCAGTGACAAACTCAACGACGGCAAACTTTGAGCCGAGTTTGGATTACTGTGTGGTGAAGGTGCCTCGCTGGGATCTCAGCAAGTTCCTCAGGGTTTCCACCAAGATAGGCAGCTCCATGAAGAGTGTTGGTAAGAGGCAAAAGCGAGCTTGGAACAAAAATATGTTGTAACAAATTGTAAATAGGTAGTAGATTTAGTACTGTTAGTATTCCAGAGCATTTTAAAAATACTTAGTTTGGTCTCAGTAAAGCTAACAATAAATTCACATGGTCATTTTTTGCACCTACTATGTTTCTTTCTTTTTTTATTCTTATTTATTCATTTTTTCTGCACTGCTATCACAGCAGATTTCTCCATGAGGGCATTAAAGTTTTACTCTACTGCTTTATTTCACAGTTTGATTATAAAGTTAACCTTTACCAGTGCGGGCAGAGAAGCCAGTAAGTCAGGTGCTTATTATGGATATTGTGCTCAGTGCTTGAACCTTTTCCTCGACAGGGGAGGTGATGGCTATTGGTCGTAGCTTTGAGGAAGCCTTCCAGAAAGCTCTGAGGATGGTGGATGAGAACTGTGTTGGCTTTGACCACACCATCAAGCCTGTCTCTGAAAAGGTAACCTCCCATAGCTGAAGTCCAGGTTAAATGGTTGTACTGGTTAAAAAATGCCTTGCTGCTGCACGACCTGTTCAGTGCACAGTGTCAGCAAATACTTTATCCCAGGTTGAAAGATTTTTAACCATTTTCAGCCAAACATGCAATGATTTGCTTCATATTTGGTCAGAACACAACATTAGTGCTTTTGCTATGCAATGCCATCGACTTTTAAGGATGAGTGATGGTGCTGCACATTAAAGCATGTTGATCTGTTTTACTACGCCTCTATTAGGATGGTGACCCTATAAATGATTGTGATAAGGACATTTTAAAAGGTCAAAACTGTATTGTTCTGTCTTAACGGGACCAGTAGATGGTGCCAGATCTCCCCTGAGCGATCTACTACTGTAATGCTTCCTGCTTCTGGGTTTTTTGAGGAATGTTTCATTGCATGCTGTTAATCATGTTCTGCTACTATGTGTGTGGCTGATTTATTTTTATTTATTTTGAGAAAATAAGCCCAAATGTCTGAGCTGATGCTCATGGCTGGCAAATAACTAGCAGCACTTTACTTCACAGTTAGTATGTTGTGCTCCCTCTGCTTACCAGGAGTTGCAGACTCCTACAGATAAGCGTATCTTTGTGCTGGCGGCAGCATTCAAAGCTGGCTACACTGTGGAAAAGCTGTATGAGCTGACCAAAATCGACCGCTGGTTCCTGCACAAGATGAAAAACATCGCCGACCACGAGCTGCTGCTGGAGACCTACAATCAGGTAAGGCCGATAAGACATAACGTGAAAAAACTAAGAGCTGTTCGAAATGGATTAAGATGCTGGATTAATTTCCTTCCGTCCAGGATGAGAGCTCCATGCCTCCAGAGGTGATGCTTAAGGCCAAGCAGCTGGGCTTCTCAGACAAGCAGATAGCACTGGCTGTACAGAGGTGGGTAGGAAAGGAAATAATCACTGTCTTATTTTAACTTAATGGTAACTTTCTCTGTGATTAGGGTATTATCAGCATGAAATGTTATTTTAGATAAAGTGCTTTTAAAGAATCCAAACTTCCTTGGTTTGTCCTCTATCACTGAATCCACGTTTCCCTCTAACAGCACAGAGCTGGCCGTCAGAAAGCTGCGTCACGATTGGTCCATCCTGCCAGTGGTGAAGCAGATTGACACAGTGGCGGCTGAATGGCCGGCTTACACAAACTACCTGTACCTGACCTACCACGGCACAGAGGACGACCTGAGCTTCAACGATCAGCACGTCATGGTGATCGGCTCGGGCGTGTACCGCATCGGCAGCAGCGTGGAGTTTGATTGGTGCGCTGTTGGGTGCATCACCGAGCTCAGGAAGGTAAGGCCTACGTGAGACTTTAATACCGGATGCTCTCTTTATGACTGAGTTAGTCTTTTACCTCACTGAAATTGAATCCAGGGAGCAGGAAGAACCGCCTCCATGTTCAGTTCATCTCTTTATTTCCTTTACTAGACTATTTTTTCTTTAGCTTGAGAGGATTAATTTACTTATTTATGAAAAAACATACAAATTTAGATCTTTTTTTGTCATTTATTGTGTTGATTATTACACGTATTATTACACCCCAGAGCCAGTAATCCAAATGTTATGAAATAAGCATCAAACCATTTGCAGATGAGCTATAAGACCATCATGGTGAACTACAACCCCGAGACAGTCAGCACAGACTACGACATGTGCGACCGCCTCTACTTCGATGAGATCTCCTTTGAGGTAAGTTTTAGCTGATACGGGAAAGTGTGATTGTGGTGAATGTGACTTGATTCAAGTCTCACATTTTGGGTGAAAGTAGCCTCTGGGCTCTTTGTTGCAAGTCATCCCCTCAAACTTTCTAACACTGTTATTAATTTCCTTGTACACGTATTAATCTGCAGTGTTTCGTGGTTAGAGATGAGTATTTCTATGCATCTTTCAGGTGGTGATGGACATCTATGAAAGGGAAAACCCAGAGGGAGTGATCCTGTCTATGGGAGGCCAGCTTCCCAACAACATTGCCATGTCGTTGCACCGCCAGCAGTGCCACATCTTGGGGACTTCGCCCGAGTTCATCGACAGCGCTGAGAACCGGTTCAAGTTCTCCCGAATGCTGGACACCATCGGCATCAGCCAGCCGCAGTGGAAGGAGCTCTCAGACACTGAGGTACAGCAGACTGACGATGAGCTCGTTTTATGTCACCGATGTCTCAGTCTGTAAAGTTAAAGATGTTTAACCCTCAAATGTTGCCTTAATATGCTAGTAAATTATATTTACTGTTATTTACTATTGTACGTTTACGTTTCTTCTTTGCTCTAGTCTGCTGTGAAGTTTTGCGAGACGGTCGGTTATCCCTGCCTCGTTCGCCCCTCGTATGTTCTGAGCGGAGCGGCCATGAACGTCGCCTACAGTGACAGCGACCTCGAGAAATACCTGAGTAACGCTGTAGCAGTGTCCAAGGAACACCCTGTGGTCATCTCTAAATTCATTCAGGAGGCTAAGGTAGTTAAAGACCCGATAATTACAGCAGAATTATTGATTATTATCAAGTTGAGTTGAGGCTGTACTGTTTATAAATTTCGCAGGAGATAGACGTGGACGCTGTCGCATGTGACGGTGTAGTGATGGGCATTGCGATTTCTGAACACGTGGAGAACGCTGGAGTTCACTCTGGTGACGCCACCTTGGTGACACCGCCTCAGGACCTCAATCAGAAAACCATAGAGAGGATCATGCAGATCGTTCACGCCATCGGTCAGGAGCTGCAAGTCACCGGGCCGTTTAACCTGCAGTTAATTGCAAAGGTAAGAAGTACATGGAAATACTGTTAAATGCTGTTGCTGAGGACGTGAATTTAAATTGTTACTCAATGCTGATACTTTATGTAGCTTTCTTACAGTATTTTCCAGATTCCGGTAATAAACAGAGTCAGATTTAGGGAGACTAGTCTTCTTCTTCTGGCATTTAAGGCTGAACGGGGAGTTGTGGTATAAAAACGTATAGTTTTGTAAAGTTGGCACAGTTGCTCAAATTAGCCAAGCATGATCGACCTTTTTAATCCCCAACCTGCTGGCAGAAATGTCCACCTATTAAAAAACACATATCTCTCTTCAGAACTATGACGCCTAAATAAAAAAACCTTAGTTTATATGGTGAAAAATTATTTGAGAGAATCTTGAAGAGCTGCTGCTCCTCCACATCGAAAGGAGCCAGATGAGGTGGTTCGGGCAACTGACAAGGATGCCCCCTGGATACCTCCTGGGCGAGGTTTTCCGGGCAGACCCAGGACACGCTGGAGAGATTATATCTCTCGGCTGGCCTGGGAACGCCTTGGTGTTCCCCCGGATAAGCTGGAGGAGGTGGCTGGGGAGAGAGAGGTCTGGGCTTCTCTGCTTGGGCTGCTGCCCCCGCGACCCGGCTCCGGATAAAGTGGAAGAAAGTGGATGGATGAATGAATCTTGAAAATGAACAAGTCTTCCAGTACAGAGTAAAATGTGAGAGTGAAAATATTGCGTGTACTTAAAACCCCTGGAGGGTCTTGGGTCGATTTGTGGCTATTTTCAAATTTTGATTACATGCCATTTGCACAGTGTTGAATGGACTATAGCCAAATTCTCCAAAAAAAAAGTTTGATATGATTTTATTTCAAAATTCAAGTCTGACTTCCTTCAATTAGCTTCAGTGGCTAAGCTACAGACAAACTTACACTATTGTGCTTAGTGGTCGATTTGTGCCCCATTGAAACCCATTATAAACGCTATTTTTCACTGCAAATTAATTACGGTCAAAGGGATCGTTGATGTTTAGCGTTCATTTTCATTTTGCAGGACGGGCCTTAGAGTTGTAATTTTTTTATTTGTCCACCGGGTGGCGCGCTTGCTCCACATTTGACCCCGGGCTGGAAAACAGCGGGCTGCTTAGATAGACCTGCGGGAAATGAAGCCTCATTTCCGGCGTGCAGCAGCGGCTTCGCCCGCTGATCGGGCGGGACAATTTTTTGGTCCCTAGGACCGTGAGAGGGTGCTTTTTTTTTTTTTTTTAGTCAACAGGAAATGACGTATTTGTTGTCACGTGGTATCGGGCGTGTGTGCTGGAAAAACGGGTCCCCGGTGATCGTGCCCCGGTAATCGTCGCGACTTACCCCGGCACGATGCACTTATTTCGGCCTAGAGGAGGAGCATTTGCCGCCTGGAGACCATTTTCTGGTCCTGGAAAAAAAAAATAAAAGGCGATCGAAATGAATGTTGGTGCCAATCTTTAGTCCATCTAAAGGCCTAATTATAATAACAATTGAATATTACCTCAAATGTTTTTTTTTGGAAAATATTCAAGTTTTATGTTTTTTGGGGCAAAAAAAGCAGTGCGCTCATGTGACCAAACCGGGATATAAAGGGTTAAAATCCGCGAAATGTAATTAAAACTTGACATGAATATTTCAAGGAGAAGTAGGTCTAAAAGATTGGCTAATTTAAAGTGGAATAAAATATTAATATATAAATTTTTTATAGCACTTTTTTGGGCGTGGTCGATTTGTGGCTCTAAGCCCAATAGTGTATGCATTTTTCTAGGACCCTCCAGGGGTTTTAATAAAAACCTAGAAATGTTTGGGGGTTATTTTCTGGTGTAACAGAAATATACAAGTGCTACATGGATTTTTTTTTTCAGGTGACCTCATTGTTGTGCTCCTGAAGCTTTTAAAAGGCAGCTGGGGTCATTTAAAAAAACAAAAACTATGCGTCAGAGCAGCGGTCCCCAACTTTTTTTGCGCCACGCAATATGACCGACAATATTTTCACGGACCGGCCTTTAAGGTGTCACAGATAAATACAACAAAATAAAACTAGTACCGGTACCAAAAAAAGATTTATTCATAACACACATGAAAAGATCCAGGAAAACAGAGTTAACGATAACAAAATAACGCTGAAAACTGAAAACTATACATTTCACACCTGAGCCTCAACTCTCGCGGCCCGGTACCAAACGACTCGCGTACCGGTCCGAGGCCCGGGGGTTGGGGACCGCTGCGTTAGAGCGAGTACCAAGGACACCAGGAAAGCAAAGATTAATGCAGTGTTAGTTTTTGAGAGAAGCTGAGCTTGGTGCCAGTCGTTCATATAAGAGTTATGTCATCTTCATGCAGAGCAAGCAAACTAACAAGTTACCTCCATGAAAAATAAAAGTAAATGTGATGCTTTTGCTGTAGATTTGGGAAAACAAGCTACAGATATGTTTCTTCCCGTTTACAGCCACCACAGATGGCATTGTTTGTCCGTTACTTTAAGGTGTTTACATTGTAAAGTACAGACCCTGAAAGTCCTCATTAAGTTGTGAAAATTAAGCTGTGTCAATAATGCAAAGGACAGTTATGTCTTCTATCAACACTGGTCAGAGCATTCATTCACCGCTGTGTTTTTCTCTCAGGATGACCAGCTCAAAGTGATCGAGTGCAACGTCCGAGTTTCTCGCTCCTTCCCCTTTGTGTCCAAGACGCTGGGAGTGGACTTGGTGGCTCTGGCTACCCAGTACATTATGGGGGAGGACGCGGAGCCAGTGGGCCTGATGAAAGGGAAAGGGATTGTGGGAGTCAAGGTAAGCAGTGTGGAAGCAATCATAAATTTCCCTTCATGTTAAATCACTTTTGTCTTCTCATCTGACTGAGCATCACAGATTGCTTCAATGTCCTCCAGGTCCCTCAGTTTTCTTTCTCTCGGCTGGCCGGAGCTGATGTGGTGCTCGGGGTGGAGATGACCAGCACTGGAGAAGTAGCTTGTTTTGGGGAGAACCGGTACGAGGCTTACCTCAAAGCCATGCTCTCCACAGGCTTCAAGATCCCCAAGAAGAACATCCTGCTCTCCATCGGCAGCTATAAGGTACTTAAAGGTTTCGACTGACAAAAACACAACAGATAGGGATCCAGATGTGAACAGTGAGTTCAGCTCACAAGTGATGCAGCTGGAAGTACGAATGATGCATTTTAGTGGCACATTAAAGGTGCAGATGTTTTTGTGGCTGATCAGTCACATGGGAATAAACAACAGATTTTATGCATCTGCTACTTTCCTAACGAGAAAAGCAACAAACCTTGATTATTTGTTTTTGCAGCAGCTGTTGATGATTCCACCAACAGCTGATAACTGTAAATATTATCACCATGAGACCAGATGTAGTTAAACTCGATCAAAACCATCTCAGCAACACAAATGGAATAAAAATCATCGGACCACATTTATTTTTCTGCGGCGTTGAAATATTATGATCTGTTTGCCTGAATATATAAAAACTATATTAAGGGGTGACCGTGGTTCAGGGAAGTCTAAAGATATGAATGCTGGGTTAAAAAAACAGCAAATGGAACTGTATGAAAAGGCCATCGATGTCAGATAAGATGAGCTGAAACTGAAACTGTCTGTCTACCACAATAGATTTAAGAAGTTTAAGAGTGATCTGATTTTAAGGAGCAGCTGCAGAGTGTTCCGGTTGTGTGAAGCATAGTAAACGAAATAGATTTTTCCAGCTTTCAGCACTGATGTTATGATTTTATTGTTCATCCAAACTATTTGCATTGACTTGTGTTTGCAGAACAAGAGTGAGCTGCTGCCCACCGTGCAGGCCCTGGAGTCTTTGGGATATGACCTGTATGCCAGCATGGGCACGGCTGACTTCTACACAGAGCATGGAGTCAAGGTAATTCTTTTAACACAGGCTTCGTTTTTTGGAGTAACAAACTTTATTTAAATCAAAATCGACTTATTTTGCAGTGGCACATCTGTGAGTGACTCATGAATATGGTCGTGTTTATGTGTATTTGTTTTTAAATGCTTTAATCCTGGTAACCCTTTACATCTTTATCATTCCTCTTGAATTGCACATTAAACCAAAGATTCCAGATGAGCAGCACTTATACATGGATACAATGTAGCTGTAAAAATGTTTTATTTTGCTAGAGCTTTTGAAAAACAGCAGAAATGTATTTAGAAATGTCATTGTTCATAATTGTGGCATTCACTTAAGTACTTTAATACTTAAAATATAGTGTTATTAATCTATGACAGGATGAAATCAGGATAGAAACTTTAAGTTTGTTTTGTCTCCTTGTACAGGTGACTGCAATCGATTGGCCGTTTGAGGAGTACGACAGCGATGAATGTGCCACCAAAGAGAAGCAGCGCAGCATCATGAACTACCTGGAGGAGAACCACTTCGACCTTGTCATTAACCTCTCCATGAGGAACAGCGGAGGTCGAAGGCTCTCCTCCTTTGTCACCAAAGGCTACAGGACCAGGCGTATGGCTATCGACTACTCTGTCCCGCTCATCATCGATATCAAGTGCACCAAGCTCTTTGTTCAGGTACGCGATCTGTTTTTTTTTTTGTTGTTTGTTTTGTTAGGATGTTTTGTGTGATGTGGTTCTATGGGAACATGATTAATAAAGGGTGACTCGTTTGCAGGCTCTTCGTCAGATTGGAAGGACTCCACCAGTGAAAACTCATGTTGACAGCATGGCATCCCAGACACTCGTCCGTCTGCCCGGTGAGTGGTCGTAAACGGCAACAACAACACTAATGTAATGTTAGATGTTTGTTTCTGAAACAGGAATTCTTGAGTCTTTAAAGCAAAGTTGTTCAAAGACTGAGGTTCTTTAAACAGTAAATACTTCATCCTACTAAAAGCTTTACTAATTACTTGCACTAATAGTTCAGCTTCTCATTTTAATTCTTTTTCACATAGTACTGTTTTTTTCTAAATATTTGAAGTCGAGCTATGCAGACAAACTAGTACAAAGATACCGGGTGAAGTATTTTGGTTTTTGATTGAATCACAGGTCTGATCGATGTCCACGTTCACCTACGGGAGCCTGGCGCCACCCATAAGGAGGACTTCTCCTCAGGCACAGCAGCTGCTCTGGCAGGAGGAGTGACCCTGGTGTGTGCGATGCCCAACACTTCCCCCGCCATCACTGATGCTAATAATCTGGCTCTGGTGCAGAAGGTAAACCCACGTTTTTAAATTGTATTCGCTTTTTAATCTGTTGGCTGATCCTGTTAATGCAGAAATGTTAAGATTTTTGTTGGCAGTGACCAGAAAGGACAAGATTAGAAATGAGTACTTCAGTTTTCAGTAAAATTTGAAGCGATATGACATTGACTCCTGTTATATTGTGTCACCAGTTAGCCAAAGCAGGCAGCCGCTGCGACTACGCCCTGTATGTGGGCGCTGCCACGGACAACGCTGCTGTCCTGCCGCCCATCGCCAGCCAGACCGCCGGTCTGAAGATGTACCTGAATGACACATACTCCACCCTCAAGATGGACAACGTCTCCCTGTGGATGGAGGTAGGCTGGATTTTAAGTGTTGCTGGAAGGCCATTAGAGATGCTTCAGCCCTAACCATGTGGATCTGTTTAAAGCACTTTGAGAAATGGCCCAAGCAGATGCCCATCGTGGCTCACGCTGAGAAGCAGACGGTGGCGGCGATCCTCATGGTGGCCCAGCTGTACCAGCGGCCAGTCCACATCTGTCACGTGGCCAAGAAAGAGGAGGTAAAGAGCTGTTTCTTATTGTTGTTAATTTTATGCAACTTTTACTTTATTTTAAACTATTTTAGTGGATTTGAGGTAATTTACTTTTAATTAGTTTGTTTTATTATCGATTGCTTCGGCTGTTAAAGTGCATCTTATCTTAATTTTTTTGATTCTTTCCTACAGTTTTAATACTTCTTAATGGTTTTCAGATCCTGGTAATCCGAGCTGCAAAGCAGAAGGGCATCCAGGTCACATGCGAGGTCGCCCCTCACCACCTCTTCCTGTGTGAGGATAATGTGGCGCAGATCGGCGACGGTCGAGCGCAGGTTCGACCCATGCTGGGAACACGCGAGGACATGGAGACACTCTGGGAAAATCTGGACATTATCGACTGCTTTGCTACAGACCACGGTCAGAGAGCATTCATTTTCTGTCACCGATCATGCAGAAAGACTTGTCTTCGACCTTCCTGAACTGTACGGTTTTTGTTTTGTTTTGCTAGCTCCTCACTCTGTAGACGAGAAGAACAGTGAGCGTCCTCCTCCTGGTTACCCCGGTCTGGAAACAATGCTGCCTCTGCTGCTCACCGCCGTCAGTGATGGACGTCTGACTCTGGATGATATTACCAGACGTCTTTATGACAATCCACGCAGGATCTTCAACCTGCCCGTTCAGGAAAACACCTACGTGGAGGTAAACAGACAAACACAATTAAAGGGAATTCATTTTAAGGAGACATTATTTTGATGCAGTAATTAGCAGCCTATCCGTACTCTGATGAAATATGTTCCTAATTATTTATCAATTACGTGTCTTTCAGGTGGACCTGGAGCAGGAGTGGGTTATTCCTCAGGCCATGCAGTTCACTAAGTCTAAGTGGACTCCTTTCGAAGGTATGAAGGTGAAAGGTAAAGTCCGCCGCGTGGTCCTGCGAGGAGAGGTGGCCTACATCGACGGCCAGGTCAGCATTCGTGCGTTTTGCTTTTGAACAAGAAAACAAAGAGAATAAATGTAGTTGATCTAATAAAGTACGTGTCCTGTCTCCTTCAGGTGCTCGTGCCTCCAGGTTACGGTGAGGATGTGAAGACTTGGCCCACTTCTTCCACCCATCCTCCAGAACCTGTCAAAGAAACTCCAATGGTAATAAAAGTGAATGCGGTAATAATGCAGCTGCCTTCCATGCTTTCTGTTGTAAGATAAAGACTCTACAATAATATTACATCACATTGGTGTTTTGGCCACCACCATGATTATTTTTGGAGCCAAAATTGACCAGATTTAAGAAGAGAGTGAAGTTATCTGCCAACACTAACACACTTCTTTAGCAGCCATAGCCATGAAGAACGTGCACACAGCAGCAGATATCGGCTAGTTGATGCTAAGTAAACGTAACTGAAAGAAAACACTAGAATTTCATTCAACAAATAGAATAAAAGAACTTCTTAGATGTAATTAGTTTAAAATGCTGTAAAAGACACAGCAAGCAAAATCGAGAGGTTCAGATCAGTGATTAAAGTTGGTGTTTCTTCCATGCCTGAAATGTCTGGTAGGAGGCAAACAGCAGGTATCAACTTGTTCCTTTTGAAATGTGGAGGAATAGCAGCTCCTCACTTTATTTCTAAGAAAGAGGTCTTAGACACCACCGTTTGGAGGAAGCTCTTTTCCGGTGCTTATATCCCCGGTCTTCTTTCTTATGAGCGTAGATGACATCTAAAAAGTTCACAGAATTTGAACGTACAGCTAACAGAGTTTAATTACAAACAAAAACATTTAAAGCCTGTACTTAGAACTGTTTTGAGTGTTTCTTGAACTCCTCTATGTGGGGATTATTTCATGTGTTTTGTTTACATTAATTCTGCTCCATCAGACTCCTGAGCGTCGGCGTCCAACTCCACCCCGGGATGGAGTGCGGACTCGAGCTGCGAGCCCACGACGCATTGGTGGAGAAAGCCGCTACCTGCTGCCGCCCCGCATCCACCGTGCCTCTGATCCCGGCCTGCCACCAGGTATTACAGCTCCCAGAATGCTTTGGAACAGCAGATTTTTGTTTTACCTCGAGGGTTTCTCCCAATGTTTCTACCAGTGTATTATCAGCCTGCCTGGCTGTGGTGGGGCGTGGTCTGCGGTGCCGTGCAGGGAGGGCGGACGTACCTGCACGGCATCCTTAATCACGCCCGCCTAGTTAAAAACACGGGGACTCAGGGGTTTGGGTGTGTAGTGGTGAGATGTAAATAAAGATGGCGCCGAATGATACTCCGTGGTCCCGCCGTGCCTTATTCTCGCCACACTGGCCTTAACAGGGGATTTTTAAAGCCTTCTTTAGGCAAAAGGTATCAATAAGTTGAAAGAGGGGTTAAAAAATGAAGCAGATGTTATCATATCATTTCACATGTTCAGCTGGTATGTCCATTAATCAAGTATGTCAAAACTGTTCATTGCCGTATAAAAACAAGTTTAATTAAAGTTGTTTGATGTTCTCCTGCTGATTCTCAGTGAAACACCTTTGCTGTGTTCCAGTCATTGATACACTGCGACTCTTATCCCCACAGAGATGGTCATGCTCCCACCAGCCGCTGCTGTTGACGGGTACAGCCATCCTCCCCCACTGTCCAGGCTGCTGTCCCCACAGTCTGGGTCAGGACAGGTGCCTCCTGGTCAGGTGTCACACCTGCAGATGTCTCCTCTGCTTCACCCACTGGTGGGACAGCACATCTTGTCTGTCAGACAGTTCAGCAAGGAGCAGGTACGCCGAAGAAGATGAAACACACTCTGGGAATGCTGACAGGTTTGAAACAAGATCTCGGGTCTGAACAAAAGCTTATTTTTGTGTCCTTCGTTTGTTTCAGATCTCACACCTGTTCAATGTTGCTCACACTTTACGTTTGATGGTTCAGAAGGAACGAAGCCTGGAAATACTCAAGGTATCTCCTAAACGTGCCTCATGTTACTGCACTATTCACTAATTTCAGTTATGTGCTGTTACAATGGTGGATGTTCGTATCAAACATGACCAAAGTTATAGAATGATGAGGTACCTTAAAGTAATCCCTCATTCCTCATGCCTTCCTGTTCAGGGTAAAGTAATGGCCTCCATATTCTATGAGGTCAGCACTCGCACCAGCAGTTCCTTCGCAGCGGCCATGCAGCGTTTGGGCGGCTCCGTCGTCCATTCCAGCGAGGCCACTTCCTCCTCGCTGAAGGGAGAATCGCTGGCGGACTCTGTCCAGATCATGAGTGGCTACGCTGACGTCCTCGTGCTGCGTCACCCAACACCTGGAGCAGTAGAGGTGGATTTTAGATGGATACTTTTTTTTATTAAAAGTTTTCTTTACATAACAGAAAATAAAGACTAATTGGTCATAAAAGTAACTGCAGCAGCACCCTGTTGTGTGTTTTTTGATGCTTGTTTAGTTTGAAGATGAGTTTTTAATCTTACGCACGTGACTCCTCCTTCTCCTCAGAGCGCGTCCCGTCAGTGCCGTAAGCCGCTGATCAATGCTGGCGACGGTGTCGGGGAGCATCCCACTCAGGCCCTGTTGGACGTCTTCACCATCAGAGAGGAGCTGGGAACGGTCAACGGCATGACGGTGAGCGACATGATTCCTTTTTAATTTAATCTTCAGCCAGAATAAAACTTTACATGAAAACATGTTAAAACTGTGGCGTCTGTCAGATAACGATGGTTGGAGATCTGAAACATGGCCGAACGGTTCATTCCCTCGCCAAACTGCTGACCCAGTACCGCATCACTCTGCGTTACGTGGCTCCCAAAAACCTCCACATGCCAGCAGAGATCGTCAGCTACGTGGCCTCAAAGGGCATCAAACAGGTGAGGACTAAACATGGTTACACAGCAAAGAGGAGTTTTCACAAATATGTACTAAAAACTGCTAATTTAAAAAAACATGTTTGTTTGCAGGAGGAGTTTGACAGCATCGAGGAGGCTCTGCCTGACACCGACGTCCTCTACATGACGAGGATCCAGAAGGAGAGGTTTGCATCTGAGGAGGAGTACAAAGCCGTAAGTTTCATTTCACCGACGGGTTTTATTTTGTGACACAGATACTTGCATATACTCACAGCGCATCTGTAGTTAGGCCTGGTGCTTCCTGCCTCATGCTGGCCCGGTAATCGTTTTTGATATCGTTCAGTTGGTCTCATGGTGACATTTTCCCTAATCCACTATTCTGCACTGCAAACTCCACTGACTCCATCTGGTGAAGCTGGGGTTTGTCTGCATTTGGAGTTCATCTTTAGTGGAAAGCAGCTGATTTGTTCAGTTATTCGTCACAAAGTTCTTTCCAAATGAAATATTTCTAGAGGCAAAACTATTAAATAGAATTGTCTTAAGAAAACAAGAAGATATGCGAGAAAGAAGGCGTTCCCTCACCCCTCTACAGATGTAAGCGTGTGGGGAAATATGGAAGTGGAACCCTTTAGCTAAGCATTCATAGGTGCAGACAGAACCAATCAGCTCAGGTCTCATGTGAATGGATGATCCCGGAGTATTTTTGATCTTTAACTGTGACTCTGTTGTTTCTCTCAGTGTTTTGGTCAGTTTGTCCTCACTCCTCACATCATGACTGGAGCCAAACAGAAGATGGTGGTGATGCACCCGCTGCCCAGAGTCAATGAAATCAGGTGAGACGCGCTCAGTCAAATGTCTGACAACAATATCAGTTCCGGCTGTGTTGTTTAAATGTTGCTTGAGCCCTTAAATGGGCTGCAAAAATGTAACGTTTTGTGTACAATGTCTAATTTCAGTACGATTTCTTTTAACTAACTTAAATTTGAACTGAATTTTATTTTAACCCACCTTACATTATTTGCTATTGTGTTGATTAAGTGGACTAATGATCTGTTTCTCTTTGTTATTTCTCTCTCAGTGTGGAGGTGGACACAGACCCGAGGGCGGCATATTTCCGTCAGGCAGAGAATGGCATGTACATCCGAATGGCCCTGCTGGCCACCGTACTGGGCCGATAACTCAGTGTGTGTCACAGGCTGGGTCTCTGACCCAGCGCTCTGAGTTCATTTTGTATTTGTCTCATTTTAGATATGTGATTAGTTTGTGTCATTCCTATTTGGCTTTAGTTAAGGAAAGGCAGTTATTAATTATTGTTTCCTTGGTTTCTATGTTTGAGTTCTTGTATCGTTCATCACGTGTTAGGTCTGTTAAGCTTGTGTTGTCATGTCTAGTTTCAGTGTTTCCTGTTTTATTTTGAAGGAGTCGTGTGTTCTTTGTTCATTGTATTTAGTTTCACTTCCCCCGTCCTGTCATTAGGTTCATGTCAGTCAGCTGTTCCTCCATGTGTTCCCACTTCCCCTAATCACCTCCTGTGTATTTAAGTCCTGTGTTTTCAGTGTGTCATTGTCAGATCGTCTGCTTTGTTTGCAAGCCAAGAAGTTGCGTCAAGTCTCCTCGCGTCAAGTCCATGTTCCTGTTGTAGGTTTTTAAGTTAATTTAGCTCACCCAGTTTAGTTTATTGTTAGCCTTGCATTTTGCCTTTTGTTTCCGTCTGCATTTGGGTCCACCCTTCACTCTACACACAATCAGCCCTGCTGATTGTGACAGTGTGCTGCTTCTTTGTCCTACAAACTGTCAGAGAAACAAAAATGTATCTTTTCTGAAATCTATACATTTCTCATTTCCTGCCCCCGAGGGGTGCAAGTAGGTTTAAATACTAGATTTAATAGTGAGTTAAAGTTTATAACATGCTGCTGTAACACAGAACTTTTTTTTTCTCCAGTCACACAAATGTTTACTTGTTTTCTTTCCTGCTGTATTTCAAGGTTCCTTTATTTTTACATGTCTTAAAACCATTAACATAATTAAAATATAGAACCAGAATCTGTCTTGTTTGAAATGGTTAAGAGATGATCAGTGTTTGTGCATCGATGAGCCAAATCGAGGAGCAGAGGAGCAAAGGGAAGAAATAGGAAGTGGGTGCTACTATCGATGTCTTTTTTACATACATATATATATATATATATATATATATATATATATATATATAATTTGCAGCTGCTGCATCTGATTAATGATGTTTAAAGGGACCAATGAGGATGTCAAAGAAGATAAATCCTGAATGCATTTTTACGTTTAGACCAATTTACTGGACCAGCTTCATCAGATGTTTGTTTGGGTTGGCACAGTCCTCTGAAAACCAGCAATGGTGGTTTACGCCTCGAGGTTTTTCAAAAGAAAATTTCTAACAAAATACAGAGAAAATATTTTTACTACACCAAACAATCCGATTGATATTTTGTTTTAAAATGAGCAAAAGCAAAACTAAGTGTCTCTAATATATTTCTAGGTTACCGGAAAACCTTCATCATTCCAGCTCTACATGAGTATAATGGTACGATACGACTTACTGCACATGTTTGTATCATGATTTCAGTCTGTTTCAGAGTCGTGACATCCTTGCTTGTATGAAATGGTTGTTTCCCTTTCTTCAAATGTGTTGCATTAACTGCAAGTGGAAACGCACAAATATCCTCAGAGCACAGTCTTTGATGGTTTTGGGGTAATCTCTGTAACTATCAGTAATTTCTTACACTGTTGACAAACTTTTTTTAAAATCAAAATCCAAACGGATGTTTGTAAAGTGTCGAACGACTTCTGTGTCATGTGGAGAAATAAATAATGAAAAAGGATGTTTCTCTTTGTGGTTGATTTCATTTAATACCCACAAATTATTTCAGAATTTTTAGTAACATAATTTAATGTCTTGTTTGGATCTTGTCGTTGTAGTTACGGATGATTGGTTGTGAGCTCATCCTGACTCAGTACTGGCAAAGGTCATGTCTAAATTGGCCACTTGATTAAGAACAAGTTTCTCACTATGTAAATTATTTTAATACTTCAAAGCTCATTTAACAGCTCAAGGATCCACAAAGGTTTATATCTTCAGTATTGTAGTTAGACTAATGGAAATTTGAAAAAAATGGCCATTGGTTTGTCAATGAGTTTTGCAACTAAACTGATTTCGCTTCAGGATGCATCTAAAATGCATTCAGGAAAAGTGGTACGTGCAAAAACCTTTTGCACGTACGAGGACGCGCACATGCACAATCATGCACGCGCGTTCACTCATCCGAAAAAGTGGCACTTCCGGGCCACGGAGTCCCCACTGCGCATGCTCTGTCTCCTCCGAGTCTAAGGAGGACTACGATGACCTGGAAGACTGAGAACCTTAGTGGGGGTGTGCGTTTTAATGAGGTTTATAATTCTATAAAGTGATATTTCAGTGCAAATTTTATACAAGATGGAATTTATCTTTTTATCCTAACACTATAAAAAAAAACTGCTTTAGACAGTCGAGCTGAAGCGGCAAATTGCGCGTGTTTTAACAACTGCGCTTTGGGGAGGGGGATAGTTAAGTCGAATTTGAGGTCTTCCCAAACAAATAAATAAACAAATGCCACCAGGATTGTGTTGCATTGCAGGATTGTTTTAACAACTGCGCTTTGTTGACTGTTTCAGACTTTAAGACGCCGTGTATCTCAAGAAATTGTGAATAGGGAGATGGAGTGGGGTTTTTTGTCTGTCTTTGAGGGTGGGGGAAGAGGCATAATGTTTTTTGTAAGTATGACTAATGTACACACACACACACACACACACACAAGAACAACAACATAGAAGAAGAAGAGGGGTATAGTTTACTACACGTCATAAAAACACAATCAATTATCTTCCAACTGCATCTTTCTGTTCTGACATTAGAGTCCTTGTTTGTTTACTGAACCGTACTTTGGAGTCATACTGTTGTGATACTGGAGAGGAAAGGGTAAGGTGTGAGAGACTAAACCCTCACACACAAAACTTCAAAAATCATGTGTCATTGTAGATAAACTGATCTACAATGTGTTAGTAAAGAGTGACTTGCACTGCAAATTTGTTAAACCATTGCTTAACGGGCCATTAAGCAATGGTTTAACAAATCTCCTTTAACATTCACAGTGACTAAACCAGCTGTCTTACCAGCTGTTATATTCTTTAAACTTAAAATAAACCCCTGAAATTAGAGTTTGGTGTTTTAAGTCACCTATTAAAAAACACGAGTGAACACTTCTTTCTCTCAGCAGCATTACTGAAGTGACACTTTGATGATGCTTCATATCACAGTCTTTATGATGGAAAAAAACATGTAGATGTCTGCACTGCCACTGTCATGAAAATGTCCAGAGCCAGGGTTCAAGCTTCCTCTTCAGTTATCATTGATCATTAATATGGAGGCCATAGAGCGTGCGCAGTGGGGACCGCGTGGCCCGGAAGTGCCGCTTTTTCGGATGAGCGAACGCGCGTGCATCAGTGTGCATGTGTGCGTCCTCGTACGTGCAAAAGGTGCCCTTTCTGGCCGTCACTGGTGGAGGTGTGGGGGGCATGCCTCCCACCCCCAAAGGTGCCCCTTATATTCTTCTATTGTTAAAATATGTTATGAATACATAGAATAAAGACATTTTCCATCACAGTGTTATTGCTCATCAAGTCAAGCTGTAAAACCAAGAGGGTATTTAGAAGTTCTTTGAGAAAATTCTTATACGTATCAGAGCTTTTCTATTGGGATAACAGAGACTTACAGAACGTCAGGTGGTTTTCATGCTAGTTGTAATAGTGAGAAGAGATTAGTAGTATAACTTTGTAATAAAAAATAATATTAATAAAGAAATGGTTTACAAATATGAATGTTTATTTATGTGCAGAAATAAAATGGAAAACAGCAGACTTAAAAATTGCTCATATTAAAATGTAACGAAAACAAAATTGAGAACTGAATGTGGAAGGAACTAAACAAAACTTAAAGAAGAAACCCGAATCACAAGATCCAACAAATGATCAGGGAAAGATAAAGGAGGACAGGACTTTATATACATCGAGGACTAGTTGAGGTTTAGGATAAACACAGATGAAGACAATATGGGCAGATTGAGAAATAACAGAATAAAAAGTAGGACTAATGCGAGACATGAAAGAAAAGTAAACTTCAAAGTAAAACAGGAAATAAAAAACTGAAGCTAAATTAAAGTGAACAGCAAGTGTAAGCAGGGTTTAAATGACATTTAACCTCCACATGTCTTCTGCTGAACTAACCAGGAACAACTTTTTGTTGTTAAGTTGCAAATATGTTAATAATGTACAAATGTTAGCGGAAATGTTTTTGTAAAATATAAATGTATAACTATATCTTTAATATCTATACCAGGCTTATGTGGGTACATTTAGATATTCACACTTCAATCAATCAATCAGAACTTTATTTGTCACATGTAAGTTGCCCTCCAGTGATCACATTCTGGAAACACACTGGTCTGATTTCATAAAGAAAATAAAGTTTCTATTTACATTTATTTATATAGTTTTAATGGAGGATATAAAGACGTGCTTCTGGATTTGAAACCAAATGTTTGTTATAATAATGGTATCTATCTAATAGTTTATGATAATTAGCACGTCGCTATCAATCTGTTGCATGCAAACACAAAATTAGTCTTTAACTTAAATGCGAGTCCTTTTTGTCAACTTGAACTATGTGACTGGGAAACTGAGAGTAGAGTAGAGGCTGCTGGGATCAGCAGTGGCTGCAGCAGAAGAGGAATGAGCCTTCACAGTGCTGTAGGTCACTGCATCACCTTCATCATCACCACGAACCTGGAAAAGTGACATAACACTGTGACCCTGAAGTGGATAAGCGGTTCGATGGAAGTAGTGGAAGGGCGCTTAGAGATCACATGCTTCTGTGTTCAATACATTATTTTTACTTTCAAAGAAATTGTGGATCAAATATGATGGATTCTTTGTTTGCCCATGCTCAGCCTCTCCACCAACGTCTATGAAGTTCTGTTTTGCAGTTAACAAGTCGCCCATCAAATGTTTTGTAGTTACTCACATGATTGCTGCAGGAGGACTCAGTTAACTATGCTCACATCAGCATAAACAATCCATAAAAACTCTGCATGGTGTAATAGCTGATGTATAGCCCTTGACCTTCAGAGAGGGTTGTGCTCTCTGTGAGCTCTCGTTACTGATGTTACTGAGTAAATAAATACATAAATATAAATATAGTAAATAAATAAATAATACACAAAGACAAAACCTTACCTGAACTTTACAGTTTTTTTTAATTGGTTTGGTACTATTTTCACAACTAAAGTGTGCATTTTCAAATCTCTCAGTACAAAACTCACATTTGATCACATTTGTAACACCACTAGTCATTCTTTCAAATCTGATGTCATGAGTTCATTGTATTTGCACATATTTTCATTCCACTTAATCATTGTTGCAGAACATATGATCATTGTGATATATACTGAGAACATTTGCTTTACTCACCCAAACAAAACAGTAAGATCTTTTTTCAACGTAGTACTTTTACCAATCATTTCATTCAGGAGCAAATAATACAAGGTAAGCGTTTCAAATTGTCCTTGGTGATGAATGAGTGTAACTGAACTGTAAAACTTTACACAGCAAGTATTACACTTATGTTCAGGCATAACAAAAAAAATAAAAAATAAAAAAAATAAAAATATATTCATATATATATATATACACATATACACACACACACACGAAAAAGGGAGAAAAAACAACAAGTCATTTACATAAGCACAATATATTTTTTATTTTATTTTTTATCACTTTTATACAATTAATCAAGCCGGTCATTAA